>NC_051217.1:31240043-31477543 GCF_015220715.1 Pygocentrus nattereri | reverse complement strand
GTACAAAGAGACTAGATCATTTTGCACAGCTTAGCCACACATGCCAGAAAGTTTCCTCAACGGCAGTCACATTGTTTACTCGTCTGTGGTAATGGTAAACTTTTCTTTGTGGACTTAAGCCCATCTGCCTGTCATGCAGAACCATCATCTTGAATATGTCTTGCTGTCTACTGTCTCTCTCTCTCTTCTTCACTCTCTCTCTCTCTCTCTCTCTCTCTCTCTCTCTCTCTCTCTCTCTCTCTCTCTCTCTCTCTCTCTCTCTCTCTCTCTCTCACTCACACACTCACAGGCCCGTTCTTTCTCCATCTGTCTGCTGTCCATTGATCTGCCTACCCAGGCATCAGTCTGTTTAACATCTGCTACAAGTACCTGGAGCTCAGGTAACTAGCTCTCTGCTCCATACCGCTTATTGATCCCCATGTCCACCTGCGTTAACATCTGTTCCGTTGTGTCTTTTGTCAAACAAACATCTACCTTTTCACTTTCTCCCCTTGTGCTGACAACACTCCTGCTGCTTCTGTGTTCCTGTGTCTTAAGATATTGTAACATATTTTCATGGATGAATAGGGTCATGTATGTAGGTAAAATTTAATTATCAAATTTATGTAGTTTTTTCTCTTAAGAAAATACTGAAATATTGCAATGGCATACATAAAATACAGATTTATCTGTATTATCAGCACTGTTCAAATGTATCTGGTACAAGAAAAGAACTACTATTCAATAAAATAAACATAAGATTACCAACCATGTGCCACAAACTCAAACATAATTTAAATATCAATTGATTTTAAATAAATTATTATTATTATCTTTATATCGGATAAAACCTTACCCTAATATAACCTTCTGTTTATTGTAGATTGATTATGATCAAAAGAATTAATTTATATTCAAATTCATGCTTAAATTACATTCAGTGTAATGGAAATAGATGATGTCTGGGTATCAGAAGTAGCACAAAATCCAGCATTGTCTACAGCAAACAATCAATGCAAAAGGCTCTATGTTTCAATGAAAAACAATGGGAAAGACCCCTGGGCTCCATGTCTTGAGCTCCAGTTGTAAATAAAAAAATGAAAACTGAACCTTCAGTTAACTCAGCATTGGTCCTGTGTGTTTGTGTGTGCATGCATATAAGTATCATATAAAGGATACCAAGAGAGAGACAGAGCCTAAAAGGGAGAGAGAGAGAGAAAGAAAGAGTGAGAGAGAGAGATAGAAAGAGAGAGAAAGAGAGAGAGAGAGAGAGAGAAAGAGAGTGAGAGAGAGAGAGAGAGAAGTGCAAACCACCAAGGCATCTTAAAATCTATTCAGAAATTTACCTTGGCAGGCTTACACTGCCAATAGGAAACACTGTTGCAATTTTAATTTGCTCTTTTGTAATGACGGGGCGTAGGTTAGTTAATTTCAATTTCTGATTTCAAAAGCTATCAAACAGCGCTCAGATGAGAAATCAATTTTCTCAGCTGCCCAGGCTTTGTGGCAAAAAAGTCGTCTGCCATTGGAGGACAGCCTATCACATGACCTAGCCAGGGATTAGTTCAGTAGGCCCATGTTGCAGCCACCTCAATTACAGCCTGCCTCTTGTAATTTACCTTTATAACATCTAATTCCCAGACAGAACTCATATTTAATTCATGAAAGCCTCCACAAGAGTAATTGTAAAATAAATTGCCATAGAAAATATCAATTTGTGACTACAATTTTTATTAGGTATGCTAGTGGCATTCGGCATTGTGTCCTACCCCTTCATTTGTGGTAAACAACAACAAAAAAAAAAAACAGAAGAAATGCAACTCTGCTGTTGGTTCTTCACTGCAATTGTTTTCATTGAGAAGAAAATGATTTCAAACAAAATACTTAAGACTCTCTATCAATGACCTCGCCGTCTACTTGCTGTGGATGGCTTGTTTGTATTATAATCAAAATGATTAATTTTCATAGTGTTTGTGATGGATCAATGATGAGATGTTAACGCTAGTGGTCACAATTTATTCAGTATGTAATCATAGTAATTACAATGCAGTCTGTGCTTTGCAGACTTTGCATAAATACCATTAGCGGTTGAAAATCTGATGACAGTCCAGGATTTAGCAAGTTACTTCAGATATTCAAACAAAACAGAGGAGAAATAAACTGAATCAAAGAATCAGGCTGATACCAAATTAATAGACTGAGTAGCATACAGATAACGTCAAGCATAGTTTATCTAGTCATGGATTGCTTCAGCAGGAATGAATCAATTGTCTTCAGTTACATAAAAAGAACTGCACAACTACATAAATCTAACATCACAAGTAGCATGGGCTTTTACATCATTCTAGAAATTTTAATTACAGAAGAAAACAAATATAACATAAATACACTGTTTAATTGATGGTGATGTTGACCATTTTGAAAATGTTTGATAAAAATGTTTTCAAACAGGTAAACACTACAGCTCACCTGCAGCATAAAAACGAATGGAGCGACAAACACATGGGAAATTTTGCCTGAATTTAGTCAAATACTGACAGATCCACACTGAAGTTCCCTGCGATGAGCTTACAAACAGACAGTATCCCATCCTGTGTGGCAGATGTTCCTGTATGTGGACATAAAAAAAAGAAAAAAAAGCTGGGGTACTATCTGAGATGCTATCTGTGCGCCACCCCCGTCTATAATTATTTGACAGTAAGGTTACGCTGCATTGTTACCATGACGACTGTTTGGGTGAGTCCTCCTCCGAAGCCAACCTCAGCTGTCATCTCTTCACCTAAAAGCTTTGTAATTGCTCTCATTTGCATACTACAATTAAGTGTGTTAGCTCACAGCAAGACAAATCAACCTCTCCTCTCCAAACTGTGGATGGTATTATTTTAACCGCACACATCAAAAAATGTAAAATGCATATTGTTAAGTTTCTTTTTGCTTCTCCATTTTTTTCTGTTTGGAATGAAATATTGACATTTTAAAAGAAAAAAATAGAAAAAAAGTTTGTCAAAATAACAAATGTTTATGCATAATGTATGTTTTTTTTCTATTTTTTCAAATAAAGAAATAACTTAAAAGAATTAAAGGAAGAAATACATAGGGATAACAGCTGATGACACCATTAAAAAAAATATTTTATTAATTTGCTATTTGTTGTATGTGTATATACAATATACAAAATATGAAAAAGGAACCTAAAGTGCCATTATATATATATATATATATATATATATATATATATATATATCCATCCATCCATCCATTTTCTAAGCCGTATATATATACATATATATATATATATATATATATATATATATATATATATATATATATATATATACACATTCAGCACTTTCTTTTATAAATGTATTTTATGTACTGTATGTATCTAAATGTAAAATATACTGTATGTATCTATGTGTACAAGAAATAATGTTAATGTGTGTATGCATAACAGAATTCACTATGAAACTGAAGACAAATTATTTTATGTGCAAACATACTTGGCCATAAAGGATGATTCAGAATCTGTGAGAATGTGAGACATTCATATAATTCAAAAGCAATGAATAAAAATCAACTAAATGTAGTTGCAGTTCACAGCAGAGACTTATCTAATTAACTAATATCAGAGTCTTATCTCATATAATCTCATTTTGCAAATAATTAATTATCTCATATATATATATATATATATATATATATATATATATATATATATATATATATATATATATATATATATATAAACATGATGTAAAAACACATATATTCACACCTACAATAAACCAAATCTCACCCAACAGAGCGTGTTGTGGTAGTTTCCTGACGGTGGGAGAATGTCTGTGATAAGAAGCTACAGCTCTGTAGAGAAGTCAAGCAGCACGGTCTTTGGTGAAACACAAAAGGCTGATTGATCTCTTAATAATGACAAAGGTGCTCACTGCAGGCAAATCGACACGCTGCCGGTCAATGGCTTCATGTGGACATATTTGACACTGTTCCACTAATAACACAGACATGATCTTTTGTGTGATTGATTGTATGCACTTTTATGTGGTGAAACATATTACTGCTATAGGTAATGTGTCCCTGTTATGTGATTCAATACACATTGACTGTCACTACGAAAAGTACAATGTACAATGCTGATAATTTATCATAACATCTATATTACTCAATGTAGTTGCTGATGTTATGTGTTTCAGCCTTAAAGCCAATACATGTAATGAATAAATGCTCATTTGAATAGAATACCTTTGTGAACTTATTTCTAGTGTTGCCAAAAAACCCTAATTAAAATCATGAAGATAATATTAATAATAATAATAATAATAATAATAATAATAATATTTCACAACAATAGTGATATTTATTAACATTTTATTAACACAGGCAGATATTGTACTGATGAACTATGTGTGTGTGTGAATTATTATTATTAGTAGTAGTATTGTTAGCATTATTATTTTTTGTATTGTTCTTGTGGTAATTCAAAACTCTGTAACTCTAATACATTTCTGGTATATAATTGGAATAGCTCATTTATAATTAAATAAATAAATAAATATAGTGGAGCATTGTACATTGTCTGAACAACAGTATTGATATCAGTAAAAGCAAAGTATAAAGCATCCATAAGGCTAGTAAACCCTCTGTCTCATTTGCATCATGCTGTAAGGGAGGTGAGGACAGAGGTGAGTGCAAAAAATCAATAATTCAGTATCCGTTTGCCTCCAGTTCAAGAATCCAGCAGCTGAGTTGCACTGCACTACCTAAATAGTGCTGTGCTCACATTGTTCTGTAGGACTTCATACTATTGGATGGGCTGAGGCACTTTTCCTGATGACTTTTTATCCACAGAGGGCAACTACGTTAATGTGTTTATGATTGCAATGGAGTGGCATTATTGCACATTATCACAGTTTTCTATGCTTTTTTTTTTTTTTTTAAATAGTCACATTTGGAAAAGATCTGAATCTGTCTTCTTTAGGTCTTATTTTTTTAAATAAAGAAATTTTAGGCCAATAATTTTAAAATCCTAATTTGATTTTTTTTTCATAATTATAATTCTTTTCAATATAACAATAGTCCTGTATAAAAGCTACATAAACTATTACATTATAACAGTTAAATTACATATAAATGCAACAGCTAAACTGCTATTTTGACATCTATGACAATGATTTTGGTTATCAGACAATAATGGGACTTGGGAGTATTCTGCCCTGTAGCTGCAGTCCACTGCCATGCTAGTCATATGATTAATTTCAAAATTCATAAAAATATGACAACAAACTACAACATAAGTACTGAATATACAGCCTAGTCATAAAAGGCTTAGTTAAAGACAAATATTAATATCGACAAATCTGATCTGGCCTTTCAATCCTGTGACAAGAAATACATTAAAACATTAAATAACAAACTATCTCAGCATGTGCTATCAGTTTAATGCGTTAGGCGGTGCAGGGGGTACTCTTAATGTCTCTCTCTCTCTCTCTCTCTCTCTTTCTCTCTCTCTCATTCTCTCTCTGTGTAAGCGTGTGTAGCATAGGGAAATGTGTCAGCTTGGTCTGATAGCAGGCCTGGGAGCCGCAGCAGAGTCTTGGAGACCAGCTCCCACGGTGAAGAGACACAATGCAGTTTGAGCTGGTGATTAAATGGAAAGGTTACAGGTCCTGGGCCAGCCACACTGTTTTTCTTTGCCCTAGACACAGTGGGGTTCTAATGAACAGCTCTTGAACTGCCAGTCAGACGAGCCGTGACAGTGTTTCAGGGAGGACAGCCTTCTTTGGCCCTTTCTACTCAATGCGCACACACATACTACATCTTTGCCGATGCACACAGACCCAAATATTCATGTGTGCATGCACCCCCTGCTCTTCCTCAGACATGAACCCACAGACACCATCACACACATACGCACACATGTGCACAGACAGATACTCACTGACACTCACAAAACACACAAGCGCATATACCAAAATACCTTCTGACCTTCCCTGATGTACTATCAAAATGAAGCTGTCAGTCATATGGTCTCACACAAATCAGCAGCTTCTCATTTCTGCTGGTTTCTGACTAGTACCAGAGGTGCAAGTAAGAGAGGAAAGTAAGACAGGCACAAGAAAAAGAGGAAAATATAGGGATGCATGATGATAAAAAGAAAAGTATCAGTATTGACAGGTTTGATTTGACCAATACTTCAGGCCAGTATTTGATTATGCATTTATGAACAGGGCATTACAAAATATTTATGTATTATCATGATGTATGTCCAAAAGAGCTGAACATTAAGGCAGTGCTGAGATACTGCACTAACATACGTCTCTACATTTTATTTATTTTACTGCTTTTGTAACTCTCTACAAATAAGTGTTACATTTCTCTGTAATGCTAATCCAAGTGAATCTAGTTCCATTTTCTATGAATATATCGCCACTGCAGATATTTACTTTAAAAATATTGGAAAACTGCATCAGCTCACAATTCCCATATCAGTGCATCCCCAGAAAAAAATTAATATTTTGCTACTTTTTGACATGTATTCAAACATAGCAAAAATTCCACTGCATTAAAAAACATGCGTTTTTACTGGAAAATCTGTAATAATCAGATTCAGATATATATTTAGGCATCTGAAATTATATGTAAAGCCGTACATCTGGACATCAAGTATTAATTTCTTTCAAAAATCGGATTAGAATAAATACAAATAAACAATATACTGTAATTTTATGTGTGTTATTACATTATCCTAAACATTTCCAAATGTTTCTCCTCAAAGAAAGTTTACTATTTACAGTTACCATCCTCTATCCGCTTCAGCTAATCAATTCTTCTTTCATTCTTCTTCTTTGTCAACAACCAAACCTGTGCTCTTCTAACTGCATTCTATTAACCAACATACCAGTAATATTTTTAAAAACAAAAACTTTTTTTTACATTTTGTTCTGATATTATATTATGTTTTTACCAACAAATGCATAATTACTACTCAGATAAGCAATTATCTTGAACAATTTGAATTTTCCTTGAACAATTGGCTTTTGTAGAGCACTTTTTAAAAGTTAAGCAACAGAGACGTATGGGGTGCAGCTTATGTGCACAGTAATAGAGCTGGTACTGGTTCATCTCACTCCATAGGTAGCCTACTTCAGGCCTCCAGAGTGTGGAGTCCCTAACAGGCCCATCAAGACTTCTTCTTGTCCCTCTCCATGGCACTCAGACAGACTGGTCAAGCAGAAATCAGCTGTGCATCAATTTTCATTTGTATTTATCCTGCCCACGACCCTGCTCTTTTCAGTGTGCTGTAGGAGCCACAAATTACACCCATCATAACTCGCCTTCCAATGGGCCTGGGCCACGCCGCTATCAGAAAATTAACATGCTTATGTATCAGCTACGGGTTCAGAGTGTCACGGCACAATTATACAGTCATACTACCTGCCTGACTAGCTGGCTGACTGGCTAGAGCCTGGGGGCCTGGTGCCTGACACATATGCACACGCAAACAGAGTGAGCAGAGGAATGTCTGCAGGGCAGCGGTGTCTGTCACACAGAGAGTCAGCCCAGATAACTTTGGTTCAGATGGCCACGCTCCATGCAGCGCTATCAAACATCACAGGATGCAGCCACAGCGCTCCCAGCTAAATAGTTACGCATGTGTGCTTATCTTGGTGTTTTGTTGTTGTGTGTGGCTGTGTTAGAGTGTGTATATGTGCAGGATGAGTCAGTGAGAGAGAGAGAGAGAGAGAGAGAGGGAGGGAGGGAGAGAGAGGGAGGGAGGGAGAGAGAGAGAGGGAGGGAGAGAGAGAGAGGGAGGGAGGGAGGGAGAGAGAGAGAGAAAGAGAGAGAGAGAGAGAGCAACTTAATATGAACTTAATACATCTATTAAAGGGCCCATATCATGGAAAAGTATCTATTTTAAAATTTTAAAACATACAAATTACTCTGAAGTCCATACAATCCATATATGGAAACTAAGCTGCAAAACTGCCTGTTTTTTTGCAATATCATGAAAAAAAACTATATTTCATATATGTGTATCTTCAGCCTACAGTAATTTGGCTCTGCCCCTTCATGCTAAAATTTTAAGGAGTGTTTTAGCTTGGACTGCTTTTTGATTAAGGCACGACACAGGGTAGAGAATCAGAAAACAGCTTACTTACATATACTGGTCCTAAAGGCACAGTAACAAAAACAGCCTGTTCAATTGTAAGGGATAAAGAAACTTTGGAAAACAGTCAAGTACAAATGTATTATGATGGCTGGTAATACTTAAACCCATTCAAATGTGGGGAAAAAAAATAAAAAAGCAAGCAAATGTATGATGTTGTCCCTTTATTAAAAAAACTAATTAATATTTAAGTTTGTGCAAAACCCTAAAAGACACTGAAATACAAAATATTCAGTACTCAGCCACTTTTGATGCCAGAGAACTTTTCATCTTCTATTCGCCAGCCCACCCCCCCTCCCCCCCCCCACAAACTCACCCACTTCCACAGGCTCCCCACCCAAAAAAAAAAAAAAAAGAAAGAGAAAGCTTCCGCGCCCCGTACCCTGGTGTGCTCCGAATGTCAAGCCATTAGAGGCTGTGAAATGAGGTGCCACTCATGAGTGATTATGCTGCTGGGCTTGGGAGAGAGAGGAGAACATATAGACCCTCACAGGCTGCAGCTAGCCTCTGTCTGAGCCCCTCAAATAAAGCCGCTCTGATAGCAGGACACACACATTCTCACACATACACACACACTCTACACATCTTCATTTCACTCAGTGCTGATACAGTATGAGGAAGGCTCTCACTGACAATTCCACTGTAATCCCTTTCAGAGCGGCTTTAAGTTTAATGGAAAAGTTAAAGATGCTAGTGTTTGTGTGTGTGTGTGTGCGTGCGTGTGTGTGTGTGTGTTTGGCAGTGTTGAGGATGCAAGCTGAGTGTGTCAAAGTGTTTTGGAAGGAACAAAAAGGAGCAAAAAATAAAAATGCTTTTCAGAAGAAAGTAAAAAGCAGCCAAAATAAAATAATAATCAGCATGGCAGATCTACGCTGATGAACCACAGTCCAAAAGACAACTGGGAGCATATTCAGCAATGTGGGCCACAAAGGCGGATGAAGAAGAAGAGGACAAAAAAACGAGATGACAAGCATTGCTTCTTTTTCTTTTTCCCCTTTTTGATCCATAGCCATGAACACTGATCAACTGTATATTTCATTATAGACAGTATTATTAGCCATGTTTATTGAATTTAGTGCAGTTTGTGAAATGTTGAGTTAAAATCATTTAGTCATAGTTTTTGACAGTATTTTTCATAAAGGTACCATATCTATGGTAAAACATGATATCACATTGTGTATTGTGATATCATATTTTTGCCATATAGACTAACATCATGTAAATTCACAGTAAGATAACTATTTTGACTACACAAACTAGTAACAAAATGATCATACGCAAAAAATAGACAAAATACTAGACAAAATAGACAAAAAATTACAAAATTAGAAATTTTTAAGAAGTGGCACAGGGTTCATTTGGCACAGGGTTATTAGTGATCAGTGTTATTTCTTCTAAAATTCTTGTGTTTTTCACTTGCAACCAGCAGGAAGTGACCAGTTTCTCTATTTTACTGCATTTTTTTCACTACAGAACTATGCAGTTACATCTAAAGACACTGATCTGTTCATGAAAATCAGCCCTTTGTTTGCAACAACCAAGCAAGAAATAAGAAGATATCATGGAAGATGAGATCAAGTAAAATTCTAAAAAGGCTATTTGCTGTTTTCTGTGAGAAAATTTGGCTTATTAATATTAATTATATATTAACCTAAAGAAAACAGCTTGACAAAAGTTTTCTGCACAAAAAGAAGGCAGTTGTACAAGGCCATGCTTTTAGCAAAACTGATGTGTCCATTTCCTATTCTCGCTCCAGTCCTACATATCACTTGTCAGACAGAAAAATTCCAATCAGCAACCCAAACACATGGTGCACTGTGGCCTCTCCTACCCCTCAAAGGAAATACAGAAAAAAACTCATACTCTATTGGGCATTGCAGTTGCCGGCACAATAACATATTGCGGGCTGCCATTGTCGATCCAATCTGCAGAATCAGTCCGCCGGTACTGCGGTTATTACTCAAATCGGGTGGTATGAACTTGGCGTGACTTACAGCGCAATTTGCAGTCGGTGCTTTAACACGCTCATCTCCTCTCTCCCCTCTGCTCTGGCTCCCCTGACAAAGTCAATAGGGGGCATCCCTCATCTGTCCAAAAGACAAACAGCAGAATACTAATTAGATTTATATTTGTCGCCACTGCCAGCGCTCCCCAGCACACACACAGAGCCTTCTTTGTCCTCTGAGGTTGTAACTAGCTGTGTCTCTTGGAGTGCAGTTCTAATGCTTCGATACCCAAAGTGACTGGTCCTAGCAGCCTCTGCATACATGGACACATGAGGAATTAAAAGTGTGGAGTGCTGTGTGTGTGGGTGTGTGCCTGCTGAGGTCTAGCAGAGAGATTGTGTTGCAGCAGTGTGCCTGGTAACATCTCCAACACTAAAAGGGAGGGGGGGGGCTGACCCTCTGCTGACTGTCGAACCCAAAGGGGAGACAGCAGGGCTCGCTGTGTGCAGCCCGCTGCAATCTGGGGGCCAGATGGCTGCAGGCTTTGGGCAGGTAACGGGGGCTGTAAGCCTGGGAGTCATAGAGGCACAGGGTACTTGCTCACACCCCAAAAACTCTGCCTAATACCCCCCATGACCTAGGTACTGGCAAGGGCCATACACAGGCTGATGGGGCATTCATTACTTTTTTACTTTCTCTCTTCTAATTTCTTTCTGCCTCGCTTTACATATAGAAAGCAATAACTACCTTACACTTCCACGTTTATGGAAGAAGCAACAATGTCTTAAAGACACTAAAGCACAGACTTACTTAAAATACTGACAAACTTTCCACAGGATGTTTATTTGGATTAACTTCGCTAGTATCATTAATTAATTACATAAAAAAAGAAGGGATAATCGTGGGCAATGTGGGCAATTTCTCACATTTTTCATGTACATATCTATCAATGCTGAAATATATACATTTATAAAAAAAATGTAACTTGTATAGGCCTACAAAAAAGCAGACACTAACATACAAGCTCAATGTTGCTTAACACTCTGCTCTTAGATCTTTAAATTATTATCATTCTTTATCACCATTATAATTGTCGTCAAACTTATTTGAACACTGCTATAAAATTCTCTGCAACTTGTCTGTACTGAAATGTGATTTCCATGAAAGTAAAAGGCTATGGTTTTTAATAGAATGCCATGTCTGAGCTTGGCTTTGTGCATGTGTGTATGTGTTGGTGCTTCCCCTGGCCACCTGGGCTTTAATAGTGGTGCCTAGTGTGGTGAGGGACTCCAGCCGGCTGTGCCCGGGCGAGGTGAGACTGGCGCCTCCCCTCGGCTCTGCCGCCACCCTTTCACACGGCGTATTATCTGTAGAGTGGCAGCAGGCAGAGTGACAGACTGCCCCCAGAGATGACACCTGTCACGGAGAGGAGCGCTGCTAATCTGCAAGCCTCATTTTGTCTGAACTCTCTGTCACCTCGCTGTCAAATCCTCATCTTCTCAGTCACTGCCAGCATCCCTCCCCACTGCCTCCCAACTATTGCTCCATCTACCAGCACCCCCACCTTTACTAGCACCCAAACTACCACCACTCTGACCAAAAAGCACCCGAAGCACACACAGTCCCCTCACCCAGCGCACAATGAGCACGGACGCACACATGAACACACACACTCACATTCACATATTGCAAGTATCAGGATAGATTTCATATTCCATTTGACATTTTTTTTCCACAACATGTCTAGTACGCTGGTGATGGGGTCAGAACTATGGCCTGTCACTCACAATAAGCAAGCATCACTGCACAGAATGCTAATTTTAAACACTCCAGGCACAATCGGAATAGACAGTGATATACATACTAAATACACCCTCTGTTTAAGACTGGAATTATTAACTATTTCAATATGCTAATTCAGTCCCACACTTGCATATGTGTGTACGTGTCTGAGTGAGTTTGTGTCTGCAAGGCGGTGGATACATGCAGCATTTTAGAGAAAGTTCTATGAACCAGTGTCAGGGGAAATCCTAATACTGATTAGAAAATCGTGACCTGATAAAATGACATTAGATTAACTAATACATGAAATCACAGAGGGGCAGCTCTTTGCTCCAAACAGCATGCTTGTTTACTCACAAGAAGTGATTCCAAAAGGCTGAGATGTACTGCTAAAGTGTGCATACGGCAAGAGAAAGCGCCATTCATGGCGGCACTGGCTAGTATGTGTTTGTGTTAAACATAGTGAATGACCATGGACTGAAGCCTTGGTCTCAGTGGAACCACCCTCTCCACCCCCTGCTCAAATATCTGTTTTGTCCCTTTTCTGCCCAGTCTGTATTGTAATTATAATATAATTCATTATGTCTCTCCAGCACATGGCACAAAAGGGGAGTCCTCCCCCAAAGTCTCTCTGTGCTGTTCAGGCTGACCCAACACGTCCTGCCTCACCCTATAGCTCCCGCTTCTCAGACTGAAAATGCACCCTCACATCCCCGCCTGAATAAATTCTCCCTCCCTATGTTGATTAAGATATCAAGGCCCTGTTTGACAGTTGAAAGCTGGGCCCTGTGAGCAGACATAACCACTGGTTTAGTGCTTCAGTTAGAGGTGTGCTTTCGATACCCTGAACACTGCCATGTAGACAAACTGACCATAAATGAAAGTAAGAAAGACTGAAAAAAAAGCAAAATGTATATGTAATCTTAAGTACAAAGTGTTAGTATAGGAAGAATGCAGCTCATGGAATGGCAGCAGTGTACTTCTTGGCTACCAGGTATTTGCAAAGAATCATTCATGAAGAATTAATGAAGACGGGAGATCAATTTTGTTTATGGACAGTCAAGTGATGTCAGGAGTACATATACACTGGCTGTACTTATTCAGTTGGTTGTGTTTCTAAATGCAGTCTGGTGTAACACACTATGGGAAAAAATGCTATATCATTCCAAGGTCCAGTGTGGGCTCCAGCCAATGTACTAAAATGCACCCATTAAGAGAAATTATCTTTTCGAGACACATTTTGTATGATTGTGTCCCAAATTACTATTTCTTTAGGAATTTGTTGGGCTTAATTAAATCTTTTTGGTGAAAAAATAGGATGCTGTATTTTTGACAATGGCGAGACTGTTCCCTATTGAACGTAATGGCTCAGAGGTTAAATTGAAGGCTGTTTGAATTCTGAAGAGAGAAGCATTTGCTGTAGCAGGGAGGGGCACATTCATATTCAAATGAAAGTAAACCAAATGCACAGAAAAAAAAAACACAAACATAAACATGCACATACATATATTTACTCTTATTTTATATATATATATATATATATATATATATATATATATATATATATAGCTGCTGTCAGCACAAAACCTCGTATCTCCACAATGGTAGCTTTACAGGACAAGGAGAAAACCTACTTTACTTTTAATGTAAGTCAATGGACCCAGACTATATATGCATATGTGTGTGTATATATATATATATATATATATATATATATGTGTAGAGAGAGAGAGAGAGAGAGAGAGAGAGAGAGAGAGAGAGAGAGACAGAGAGAGACATCTGCATCACAAAAAAGAGCATCCCTGACAGTTCCATGTAAAGAGTGTCTCTTCTGTTTTGTTTTATTTATGTATTGATTTATTTCATCCATATCACAAAAATAGTTTAGACCATCAGCATTTGCATGGAACTTTTATCTGACTTTTTATCAGCGACATTCCTGTGTACAATCTTAGATTTGGCAACTGATGTATAAGTAAAAAGTATGTGTATATTATCTTATCCTAAAATGAAGATCTTCTGAGTCAATACTGAAAACTTTCTGCAGAATTCACAGAGACAAGGACAAACATTTTTTTCTCCAGCAGACAGTAATCTCTAGGACATTAGATCATTCAATACTGAACACTATGTACAAGGATGCCTTTTTTAAAGTATCCATGTCTGTTCATCTGAGCTATCAAAAAGTGAATGTAGCTGTAACTTTTAAAACCCCCTGACCTAAATTGTTATATTTTTCCAGTGAGCTGGCAGATGCAAACCAATCTTCAGTTTTGCATACACATTATCAGTGAAATAAAAGAAAATGTGGGCTGAGCAAAACTGTGCTTATTATTGCATCAAACTCACAAAAACAAGATATACGCCTGTGAATTACACAGCAATCTGTCTACTGAAAACAGCATGAACATAAAACATGATACTGTTTGGCTTTATTATGTTTGCTAGGGAGGGTGGTCATATACAGTGTCTTCTTCCCAACATCCGCTCTCTGCTGTGCCTTCCCAATTAGCACCTGGCCTGCCAATTGCTGTCAGGGCACTGGGGCGGGCTCCCTTGGCACCCACTTCCTGTCTCAGCACCTGTCTGCGCATGCTCTCTTTCAATATGGAATTAACGCTGCCTTTCACCCCTCACATACCCCATGCACCTCAGTTTAAGCCTGTGCAGTGCTGAGATACGCTAGCCCCTCCAAATGAAGGTTTGCTGGGGTTAAGATTTCAAATGCATCAGGGGCCAGTGTCAGCTATTGTGTCAGCCACTCTTTTAATAATAATTAAACTCTTGGATGAACAAGTTCTTTGCCAGAAAGCCAGCACCCCCCCACCCCCCTCCACTCCACCCTAATTCAGCTCAGAATGAACACCTGATAAGAGAATCATTTTGATGGCCACCTGGGTGCTGGAGCATATCACACTAGCTAAGACCTTAATAACTGTAATAAGTTAGTGGGGCTTTGCAAGGGGGCCTTTTGTGTTACAGAGGAAGTGTATTCAATTGAATATGGTCAATTTCCATAAATACAATGATCATGCATTACATCAATAAAAATCCTGCTGAAATCACAGAGAGCTCCCATTTTGTATGAATGTATATTATTAAGATTATATGATTAATTAATTGTGACTGCCTGATGAGGCACTTGCTCTGACCTCCCTTCATTCACATATTCAAGAATCAGGTAAGATCTAATGAACAGACATTTCCCTCCCCAATTATTTTGAGCAGTTTTGTTTTAAGCCATTTTTAGATGTGTGAAAAATTTATATCAGATGATAGACAACAGAGTAAGATTTATAAACCACCTTGTGAGAAACAACCAAATGTTAGAAGATGCTCATTGTATGCCTAAACTGAAAGCATAAATTTGTCATTTTTCCCTTGTTTTCTAAAATGCTATTTTTTCTTTGATTTACAGATCAAGGTCAAAAACAGGTAGATCAATGATTCACTGTCATACCTGATCAAACCTCACAATAAATTATGTTATGAATATTTATCCCAAGCTTAATACTTTTCCCGCAGTTGACAGTACATATAACCTATGCTAATTTAATAATTATTTGATTTTTCAGATTATTTTGATTAGGCATTACAATTAAAACATATGGTTAAAACACAATAAAACATTTTAATTTAAAAAACTTTTAAGTTAAACAGACTTTTAAATAACCTATACCATATATGGCATATTTCATTATTGTTGTACTTTAAGCTCCACAATATAACCTCTTCTATTTTACAGACAAATAAGATTAGGTAGTGAGGATTTATCACCTGCAGCTCTCTGCTGAAAAATACCATAGCTTAATTCAATTTCCTACAAGACTAAATAGGCAGGTGAACAGTGGTCAATTACAATCTATGATAATCTACATTCCTAATTTATTTCAGCCACTGCATAGCAGTTTTTCAATTTAATGCTTTCATAAGTTAGATGGCAATTAGACAGGGCAGTTGATATGAAACTCTCCTGTTCACAAATGACTTATCTCTAGCTACTTTTCATTAAAGTCTGTAACTGCATGTCAGTCATATACATTGTATTGATTTGCTAAAATGCCTTAAAATTAATATAGCAATACCTTTAATGTTAGCAGGAAATACAACTACACACTGCAACAGTACACAGCACTAAACTAAAGTCAAAAGTCAGACAGAGTTTGCTATAACTGGGGGAGCTACACTACACAATAGAGGGGAGTAATGTGACATTTTTCATTATTGATGTGATACTCAACATCTGTTCACAAATGACTTCTCTCTCGCTACTTCTCATTTTAATCTATGACAACAAGTCTTATACAATGTGTATATATATATATATATATATATATATATATATATGTTATATTATTTTAAATTAATACATCAATGTCTTTACTAAAAAGTAAAATGAAACTTACAGGCAGACAGACATGTTAGATTACATTACACAATAGGGTGAGTTACATGACAACGTTATCATTATCATGATAAGTTATGGCACAATATGTTGTGAATATCTGCAGTACTAAAAGCACACTGAAAAACTGCATATTACAAAGAGAGCAAAATTAGACTTTTTTAAAATTTAGTGCATGGCAGTATGTTAAAAAATGAACAAGGACCACTGTCATTGCTTTTTGTCATTCTCGCTATTTCCAACTAAACAAACTACTAATAAACCAAAACACTGTAATGCAATACCGTATTATGACATATGATATTATATTTTTCACATATTGGCTGCTACATAGTAACTTACAGTCTTGATTTTAGTCTTAATTTTAGCCATAATAAAGGCTGGAATTAAAAAATTATTCTGGAGTAATGGCAAGTTAAATTGGTTGAATATGATTCCAGGAAACCCTGATGCATCTGTACTTTGTAATGTTCAGCAGTGATCGTGACAGTCAATATGTAAACATCCTTAACTGGGGCATAAGAGGAATGCACAAAATACACAGAAATAACTGACATGGAATATGGAAGTTGTACAGAGAACAGAACATAGTGAATAGTTAAAGGGAAATATTTTACAAAGACTAAGTAGTTTTCTTTTTTTAATAAAAACATTCTGAATCATAGTCATACGAGACGCATCACTGCTGGTTTCCACTATTGTATGCATGTGCTAGCACCATGCATGTTCAGACGTCTAAAATTAATTTTCTCACCCCTTTTGATAAAGCAGGATTATGCAGTTACATTAATAGGCATTTGAAAATCCACCAAGACCTCAAAGTAAGGAGAAAAGGAGAACCTGGTACTTAAAGACAATGAACTTAAAGGAGAAGGCACATTTATGCCTTTCACAAAATAAAAATAACACAAGATTTCAAAATTATAATGATGTTCAAACATAACTAAAATTGATTCATTCACTTAACTGCATCAATGTATATTAAAAATTGTTATTAAAATCAGGTCATAAATTTGCCAGATATCAGCAAAACTCCACAAAACACTCAAATACAAATCACACAGCAATTCCCTACCCTACAGAACTAACCCAAAGCCATAACGTGCCCATGTGTTCCTGATGGGTGAATCAGCCTCTGGCTACAGTGAAGCTCTCTTCAGGCATGATTGACAAGAACACATAGTGAGCTATTAGGTGAAATAAAAATAGAAGCTAATCCCACAATTGTCAGTTTCCAGCTGATGTCTGTTTATTAAACAATGGAATACACTCCTCCTCCTCGCCTGTTAAAACAAGCAAACTGCCGCCTCACACCTGTAACATGAGGGAACACAGGCCACACGCTGGCACGTGTTCTCACGCGCTGCACGACGCAAAGGCCGAATAAAGCCATCACTTACTTCTTAGAGAATGGGCTTGGCACAGTGTGACAGCCTTAAAGCACTCAGTATTGAACATTCCCACAAACAGTCCAGGGGAACTTTAAGCAGCATGCAGGGCCAACATTGAAGACCCCTGAGTCTCCAGTGCTTTCAGGCTTTTTATCATTCCACTAAAGCGAGAAGCAAATCCTGCAGAAATAGGAAGAACAAATTTTCTTGGAAAACAAGCTGTTTTTTATTCTCACATAGTAAACACCATAAGGCATAATGTTCTTGAAAATGTGAGTTTGCATTGCTATGAGGTTTTATTTGGAAGTACTTTTCATAGTATTTTTTTACTGATTTTACTGAGGAAAAAAAAGTCCAACAGTTGACCTAGTTACATATATTGGCTCCCTGAAGAATTAGCAGAGCGCCTTATTCCTCCAGAGTGGCAATACGTTTTTAAGTGTTGGAATTGGAATGGAGTGACAGAGTTTATCTTGATAAAGACAAATGCGCTATTTAGAATGACTGCATCTTCACATGCTCCTACACTGACTGATGCCAAACCACAAAGCTTAATGGGTGAATCTCAGCCTAATTCTGTCACTTTGATACCAGACCACCAAGTTATAAATAATGTATTAAAGGATTTACAACACATACAAAGTGGCTTGCTACTCAAGTAGGGGAAAAGAGTTTTATCAGTATTCGAATTCGAGACAAAAAAGTTAACTTCTTGCAAACCAAAGCTACCCTACAGACAATATGCTTCTTTCCTGTATGCTCATAACCAAATTCTAGTTTTAAAGTGTTTTGGATTTTACTCTTTTTCTTCCTCAACTGTCCAGGATGGCTTATTTTTCTGCCGAAAGGTGTTTGGGGCCTGCTGGGACCACTTACAAGTTTATGCAGAGCACTGGCCAAGTAACACAAAAAAAGCCTTGAAGTATACACACATAGCTCCCTTTCTCTGAGCCTCTCAGGCTGGGCCAGGGGGAGTGTTGTTGGTTTATGAGAGGGAAAATAGCTCTAGCTTTCTGCAAAAGTGAAACGGGATTAAGGCCTTTGTGTGACCCACAATGGTGAGGGGAATTAGCAATAGTTGTAGGCACTTAGAGGGGCTCTCACACTGAAGCTTATCCCAGATTTTGCACAATAATCATTTGAATATCAACAGTGTTTTGCAACTACAGCGCTAATGTATAAACTTCTCTCTTTTGGGTTAGCCCAAATCCCCCAGCTGATAGTGCGGGCAAATTTGCCATGCAAACTTTCCTATGTTTATGAAAGATGTTTAAAAAATACTTCAAGAACAAAACAAAACCACATATACTCATACAGCAGCCTAACATCCACTAGGAAACATTTTCTCAGTATTACTTTGACTTGACTTCTTTTTGTTTTTTCTTTCCTTTTCTGTCTGCTTGTATTCTGTCCTTCACGCATATTTTAAAAACTAGCTTTGCTAACATTACTGGATAGAAACTCACCCTACTAAACTTTCCATAGTTTCTCCTAAAGCAGGCAGTTGTCAGCATATAGATAATAAATCATTAGACTGCAGTGTGGGGAGCAGCAGCAGGCCATGGTATGGAAGCTGCTGGCATCTGCTTATCTGCCTCATTAGACTATCTTTTGCTGGGGCTGAGTGGGAGGCAGCCACTGCTACTAGCAGGTATCTCACAGAGGGGAGCAATCCTGCACTTCTGCTTTGCCACAATCTCACACTGGTGAGCCCAGAGGAGTGTGACACCCCTCAGCATTTTCCTCTCCACAGAGAGAGAGAGAGAGAGAGAGAGAGAGAGAGAGAGAGAGAGAGAGAGAGAGAGAGAGAAAACAGTATTGTCCATATCACAAAACATTGAGTGAGATCAGCGGACTTGTCAAGAGGCCTTGGTTTGAATATGAATGATGAGAGGAGAGCAGGGTGGTCTGGGCGGCTTGGGTGGAGGCGGGCAAGAGAATAAGCCCAACTGTCCCTGCCAGCCTCACAGCAGGCAAATCAAACACAGTTGAGACACCTCCGCTCTACTCTCTGATGACAAAATGAGAGAGGAATGCAGCATTTCACACACATGGAAAGAACAAGGCAGCATTTATAGCTGTCAATATTACTATATATATATATATATATATATATATATATATATATATATATATATATATATATATATATACACATACACACACACACACACACACACATATATATATATATATATATATATATATATATATATATATTTATATATATATATACATACACACATACACACACACACAAAGAAAATTTGTTTTAGTCAAAGTTAATCACTATATAGCCAGTGAAATGCTCTTTCGGTAAGACTGTACTGAGGCTAATTCAACTTCGGTTTCTGGATTTGTTCCCTCAATTTAAATTAAGACGTTAAGACACTAACCCCCCCCCCCCGCCGCCAACAAAAATAACTCCGTTTCCCCAGTCCCCACACACTTGTTCAATTCACTAGAGTGTCTGCATAGTTCCCTCATTCAACTGGATACAATGATGCACAAGATGAATAAAGTTATCTCTGGGGGTGAATGGGATGTTGCTGGTGGGAGGGGAGGGGGAGGGCCTGGCAAGGCCCTGAAAGGAACCCTGTTTGAGGGGGTAGATCTTAGAGGTCAGGCCCCAGCTGCCTGGCCGGGTGAAAGGGACACTAGCGGGCTGGACAGGCCCAAGGAAACAAACACAAAAAACAAAATCCCATCAAATAAAGACATCCCACGGCAGACTTGCAGACAGGCCCCTGTGCGCAAAAAGTTGCTGAACATTCACATTTCAAACATAGAGTGCAATACATCAGCGCAAAATTTGACTTGTCAAACTCGCAGTCAGCTACTTTTTTACCTCTTGTTTTTTTTTTTTTTTTTTGAGGGGGGGAGGTAACCATAGAAGTCCTAGTTAATTTGATGAAAACGTCAGGGCTACAAAGGTAGGAGCTGTTTTGAATTCTGCATTGTTTGGCGTGTGAATTTGAGCTGAACTAATTCGTAGTTGCTGATATTATTCTTGTCGTTCCTAATCTCTGCTGAACTTGGTTCGGTGGTCAATATAAAATCATAAAGTTTTGGATTTTTTTCTTTTTTTTTTGTTCTCTACAGTGAAAACATTAAAATCATCAAAGGAAAAAGGGTGATTAAAAAATACTGCTTTACTGAAAGGTGTGAGATGTAAAAAAAAATGTTGCTATCTTGAAAGGCATATCTTTAAGGATCCAAGTCCCTTTGCAGTTAGTCGATGTGTTAAATGTGTTTATTTATGTTTAAAATGGTCACAGACCGATATCTCTCCTTTTGGTTAAAAGGCACATCGATAGGGGGGTCACATCTTTTCTGGGGTTACACCATTTCCTAGATGGCACTGAATTGCTCTAAGTTGGAATTTGCAGGGGGTAAGTAGGATGATAATCAGGCCATATTATAAGGAATTGATGGTTCATTTTCCCTGTCAGCAGTAGCAGCGCCTCACCCGAAGATGTGCCGACCTGTGCAGATGGGGTTCAAAGCCAATTTCCATGTTAAAAACTCCACACGCTCCAAAAATCCCCTCTGAGTGAGGGCTTGCTGATAGGAGCAGCAGACTGTACTGTCTGTTTGAGCGGGCATCTCCGTTAGCCACTGCTCAGGCAAAAAGAAAAAAAAAGAAAGAAAAAATAGCCACCACTCAGTCCATGAGCTAGAATGCTAAAACACAGTAATGGTCCTTATATTTTATGCATACAACGAATGAAAGTAAATTACCAGGTAATATTTTTGCATTTGCGTTCTGCTGTCATGAACCAAAAAGCTTGTCACAAGCTTCGTGCTTTTGCTTGTTGAGCAATAGACCAGAGCTGTCTAAGGTATTGCTTCAAGTTTTTTTTTTTCATTCTTCTGTCTCATTTATTTCTTTCTTTGCTTTAACTGCCCAGATCAAACGAGAGCCACAAGGCTCCAAGAAGCTCTCTGGCTGCCAAAGAATCAGCTTTTTCTCATTCATCATCTCCAACACATTAAAACTCGTTTGCCTTCAGGCTGCCGTATTTGTGCATGTGTGCAGTTTAGGAGGAGGAATAAAACCTCAGGAAGGCAAGAATAAAGGCTTGGTGGAGACGGCAGAAATTGTTTGATGAGTTCTGAGATGAACTCATATGAAATGCAGAAAGAAATGATAGTGCCAAGTATCATTCCCTGTATCCCGAGGACAGGACAGCCTTGCTTTTTATCCTCCTGTCTGCCGGCTTGGTTTGTTTGTGTGTGATCGATGCAGAGCATTTTACCGCAGCACTCTGTACATAATTATCCAGACCTAGATTCCACTAATTTTCATATTGTGTTAGGACTCCTATCTTAATTGCGATCACACGTTCCTGGAGAAGAAAGAGGGCTGAACACCATCTCAATTTTTACAGACTTTGTTCAGATTATTAATATCAGAGGAGGCTGCGTAATGGTGTCAGTGGATGGGAATAAGTGGGAGCCCTGTCTGGCTGTACAAACTTTAGGGGAAGATATTAAGCAGATAGTATTATCCTGAGCAGAAGTTTGACAGTGCAGACCGCATTGCACTTTCATACTAGCTGGACACGCTGCAGGTAACAAGAGATAGCAGTGTGATGACTTATTAAATAGAGCAAACCTGCAGCTTGGCTTTTTCTCATTACCTTCTCTCGCTCTCTTGCTCTTGCTATCTCTCTTCCTCTCTCCCCCTTTCTCTCTCTCTCACGCCAAACCTTGGAGCCTATGAGACTGGTGACAAAACTCCCACCATGTAATTCTCTCTCCCAGGCCGCTTTCATCAAGTGATTGGGTGGCGAAATATGAAGCCGATTTTATCTCGCTTTATAAATTCACAAAAGGCCCCTAGAGTGCCCCTGTGGAAGACATACCCCATCACAGCCATGTGCCACCACTATCGCTGATCCCCTGCAATTGATAACGCCACCTCTCCTTTTTAATGATTTGACAGGCATCAGACGCCCAGTCCAGCAGCCACGCTGAGGTTTTTTAATATACTTTTCTTCATGTCACTGCCTGTTTACACAGAGTGGGTCAAAAGAAAGAAGGTATCTGCTCCCATCTCCTCCTTCTGAATGTGAGATTTATATTAAAACCAGGCATTCATGCACTGGCGCCGAAGAAAATGTGATGTTATTTCTAGGCAGATAAGGGTTTTTTTTCCCCAGAAAATTATATGCAAATTAGACACTCCACCCCCCTACCTGCACTAAATACTGTTAAATATCATTATTAATAAAGTGAAAGAGGGACCCTGCCTTTTTAGTATCTTGCAATAGAGAGGCTTCATTTCACATTCTCTTTTAAAATAAAAAAAACAAGAGAGAGACAACAACAACAAAAAAAAACTTCTCACAAAAACCAAAATTTGCTGTATATTTTAAAGAGGTGGCTACTGCCAGTTTCAGACAAATAAGTGTTTCATTGTTTAATTTCAAATACCATCAAAACATAAATACATATTAAAATAAAAATCCTTAATTATACCAAATAAATTATTTCTCTAATATGTTTATTTAAAACATAGGAACATACTGACAGCTATGCAGTACAATATCCATTTATGTGTAAGAATTTAAAAGCACATCGACTCAAATATCTCAAACAAAACTTTAGAAATGGACAGCAGAAAATGCTGAATGCACATTTAGGATAAACATGTTGACATTATTATTATTATTATTTGTAGTAGTTAAACATATTAGTTTTATTATTAAATAAATTATAATTCATTCAACTGGATACAATGATGATGATCAATTGATCAATGATGATTATTTATTTTAATCATTTAAAGTTCAGATTGTCTTATAAAACAAAATTAGTTGCCAACAAAATGAGTTTACAAACATTTTGTTTTTTAAAAGATTTTTGATTTATTCCAAAAAAAAATCTCATAATAACTGGACTGTAAAGCAACTCATAGACTGATTTTATTTATGTTTCATTAATTAAAAAAGATAAGATTTAATTTTACCATAATTTAACCATTTTCCAGAGCTTTTGTGTGCATGCATGTGAATATACATGTGAATATGAGTGTTTTAATTCATGTCTTTGAATTAAAAATGTTTGTAACACTGTGACATTTTGAAAACTCAATTTTCTAAACTTTAAAAAAGGTTAATCCAAATAAGACAAGACAGCTTGAGAGCACAGAAACATTTCAGATAACAGCCATAACTGTTTATGATAACATATAAATAATGTAAAAGCTTATGTAATTGTGAAGACAAAACAATCACAATGAATGGCTTTTTGGGCATTCTAGTAATGAGATCTTTTTCATCTCAAGCACAACAAAGCCTCTGGAAATTAATAAATCATTCATTACTTAAGAAGTCATTTATTATTTAAAACATTTAAATTTTTCATGTATTAGCTAGTTTACTGAGCGGAGATTTAAAGATGCAGATTTTTTGAAGTGAGAGGAGGAACAATCTTTTGCAACAAAATTGCACTGCTGATAGTAAAAGAGCAATGTTTCATTTTTGACAGGGAGTAATAGACTTTTGACTTTTAATACCATAAAATATATATAATGCTGTAAAAACAGTAACTATAAAATATACAAACCACAACAATGTAAAAACATATTGTAATACAAATCACAACAATAACCACATTTCTCTGTCTACTACAGCCACTACTACTACTATATTACTACTACTACTTATTATTGCTGTAATTATTATTGTTATTATTAATATTATAAAAAGACGATGTGGTAGTTCAGGAAGGAAAAGAGGATTGAGTTGTAGCACTGAACACATGGCAGTGCAAATTAACTTTTCCCCCCTTGTGCTTTCTAGTAAAAGCCAGGCTGCCTCCCCCCGGGGAAGGAAGTCAGCAAGCTCCCTTTGCAGCACTCTCTCTGGTTCACTGGGCTAGGGTTTGATCAGCTTTCCATGTAAGCACACTACTCTTGATCCTAATTAGGTTTCCTTCATTAAAAAGTTTGATGTTTTCACACAATCCAGTGTCTTTTTATCAACACACACACACACACACACACACACACACACACACAAAAAAAACATTAACTCTTTCACTGACTGCTCCTGGTAGTGTAGTCTCTGAGAGTATATATCCACACATTCATCCACAAATAAAATCTGCAATCATAATCGTCATTATCACAATGCTGCTCCTGGTCTGTTGGTTCTGAATAACATATTTAGCTGCAAAGCAGCGTCATCTATTTTGCCTATTCGTTATTCCTCCCTATCATATATCTAAATACAAATCTTCATTTTATACGTGACAGCTTATTACCTCTGAACACATGCTGATAAATTTAAATCCAATGAGTTAGCCTCAATTTTCCCATCCCATTACCATCTAATACTCCACCACAAGGGAAAAGAGGAAGCTGATAGAAAATCCATGACCAAAAAAAAAAAATAATAATAATAATAAAAAAGATATTACTACATTTGTCAGACAGCATTTTAATAATTTATATTATTAAAATGTATATTTTGTTATTATTTTTGTTGTTTTGTTATTGTTTTTGCTATTATGATTGTTTTCTTATTATGTATTTCATTATTAGATACACATTTCTAATAATTCAACTTTGTTCTTAATTATTCTGCTTCTTGTTTTGCTAAATCAGCACCTTTACCCGTAGTTTCACTTAATCTCACTATCTTCATTAATGCAATGACTGCAGCTTTTCTTTCTGCAAATGAATATTAGTAACACCCGAATGACCTTAGCAAGGCTACTGCAGGCATAGTAAGTGCTGTAACCAACTCATCTGTGCATGATGGTCATACTAATGCTGCATGGAATGTGATCATCACCACTACCCCACTACCAAAATCACCGTCCTACTCTGACGGACGTCTTACTTTTGACGATTTTGTGAAAGCTTTGCGGAAAACAGAATGATTTCCTCAGCTCTTCCCTTCCTCTCCTGACCCGTCCTGC
Organism: Pygocentrus nattereri; assembly: GCF_015220715.1. Classification (NCBI taxonomy): domain Eukaryota; kingdom Metazoa; phylum Chordata; class Actinopteri; order Characiformes; family Serrasalmidae; genus Pygocentrus; species Pygocentrus nattereri. Next base: position 31,451,929 of record NC_051217.1, on the reverse strand, counting down.
CTCTGATCCTCCCTCAGGAAGATCTCTCTCCTCTGTGCACAGGATCAAGGGATGAGAGAAGTTCTTCAGAGAGGAAAAGCAACATAACAACACCCAAGAAAACATTATTGTGCCTAATCTTTAAAATATAATGACACAATAGAGCCTAAACCTAATAAGTCTCCTTCAACATACACCCCCCATGAAAGCTGCATTTAGAGCCCTGTTGGGTCTCTTATTTGCCAAAAATAAATAAAGGAGCTGCATGCTCTTATTATTTGCTTTGATGTTGCCCTGAATAGCACTCAATTAACAATGTGGCTAATGAGCCCATTAAGGATGAAAGACTTCTCAACAGGTATGAGAGGATGCTGCTGTTTCTGGAGTCTGGAAGCTCAGTTCATTGTGCAGCATGAGCTGCTCGCCGCTTCTTTAGCAGCAGCTCCAGAGGCAAAGCCCCTGTACCAATATCACACAGAGAGAGGAATTAGACGTGTTTGCCTGCCCATGCCTGACTTTAAGACTTAATTGACAATGAAGCTATGTTTAATGTAGGCAAACACGGACGTTATTTTTTTTTCGCCCAGAAATTTATTTTCGATTGAAATATGTGACAAAGGAATGAGACGTGTTTAATTATTTGTTAATAATTAGATTTTTGTCACAAGCGGGCTAAATATCTTAGACACTTAGACGACCTTGACCGACAAAAATCAGTCTTTTTAAGCTCCTCAATTGAGCCTGCTCTGTTAAATAGCAAACAGCGCTGTTAGCAGAAGAAATAAGCGCTGAAGTGCGTTCAGTCCATGAATACTGAAAACGGGAAACTGGTTAACAGTTGATTTGAAGCTGGAGAATCACAGGCTGGTTTTACAGCCATGTCTGCTGTATGATGAACCTTCCCCGCCATGTCCCGTGCACTTCAAATGACAAGATAACGTTAATGCTAGGACGCGCGGTTCGTCGTTAAACTGACCTTCAGAGACCTTCGTGTGCTCCGGGTCTGACAGGTAGGCTTTCTCAGGGTTAAAACTGGCCTCTAATGTCGTCTACAGCGAACGGAGAAGGGATTTCATCAGTGTAAAGACGACAAAAACAGGCCGCGGTGCTCATGGCGCGCGTAGTTAAACTAGCTAAAACAGTTAGCAGGGTTAGCACAGTTAGCAGACTCCCTGGGCTGACTGCTCTTTCTCCGGAAAAATAATGCGTGTTCAAACACCTATCAAGATACTTTTGGACCTAAACAGCTGGGACGCCACCCTTAGACAGTAAACCAGCTTAATATCATTTTTAGTGGAAAAAAATACCTCAGAGAGACGAACAGGCCATTTCCGGCTACGCGCGCCTCTTCAGGCTTTTCAAACTTGGACCGTTTGTGTAATCATCTGTGATGAAATACGACGGATATATATATATATATATATATATATATATATATATATATATATATATATATATATATATATATATATATATATATATATATAAAGGATCGGGAGGCTGATAAACTACACCAATACCGAACTAATAGATTTTTTATTTATTTATTTATTTATTTATAACACTTTTTTTTTCACTTTTATTTATTCTCTACCTTGCTTACAGCCTGTTGGTAATTATTACAGTAGGGGCTACTGTCTACTGGCTCGCCGTTTATTTCTTCGTTATTTATTTATTTACTTTTTGTGTCTCGGTTATGTTGGATGTTCTGGCATTGGAAAGACTACCCGTCTTCCTTTTTGTCGTTTCTGGATGACAGTAATGAGGCGCCGATAGGAGAGAAGAAAAAAAATGCTGTAATTTATAATCATATCAAATTACATAGTTATTAGCAGACTAATGACATTTTTATTAGTTTGTGAGTCAGATGGTTCTGTGCCAAACTTTGTATTAAGGCAAATGGATTGGCGCAAAGGATGGGGTCTGTGTGTGACCGACTGGGGGCCCAGTAAACTGATTATGAATATGCTCAGGGCAGCACTGCGTTTTAAACTCCCAACCTCAGCACTTCAGCTTGAACACATCTCTCTCTGAACGATTTTCCACCATGGTGCACCAGCAGGCTTACTCCTGGACACTTTCCAGGTTTTGTAGTGCTGATGTACTCCATCTCTGGCATATTAGCTGGATAGATTTGATTACCTACCTGCTTTGTTTTTGGGACTGCTGTTGTCCACCAGCGTTCCTCCAGTTTCTGTGCTGTTTGCATGTATTTCGTATATATAGTGTCTGTTGACTAAGTGCTCTTGAACTCCTCATTGGGCTATAAATCGCACAGTATTTGATTTACAGTCCATAAGTAGTTCAAGGACATTTTATGTTCCAAGAAATTCTGTCTCCACAACTCTGATTTTCTGCCAAAGTTTGTATTTTTTTTTTCCTCCTCATTCTTATGTCAGGAAACATCTATATGATGTAGTCTGTTGGGTTTTATGTGAAATATTCAGTCCAGCTGAAAACGCAGTATTAAGCCTGCATGCTCAGTATGTAATGATGTGCATTACACAATCACAGAACAGCATGCAATTTTCTGTTTCAGCCAGCCACTTACTGTACATTATCACGTTCCCTGGATTCGGAATATACTGAATGGGGAGAAAGGGTAGCAGAGAAAAGCAGATAGCACCATTTGCTTTCAAAATAAATACATTCCATTTGGAGAAGCAACAAAGCAAATTACATGGCATTCACAGTCCTGCCACTGTAGACATTGAGATGATAATAAATAAATAAGCAGATAGGGAAGGCAAGGAATGAAGTTATTGAGATGTTAAACCTGCTTGTCCGAGGAAGTTTCAGAATGTTATCGGTAGGCTCAGCTCGAGAATGGCTGGAGGTGTTTTAGAGTGTGAATCCGCCTAAAGCTGGCAATGCAGACATACATGGCATATGCTAAATACAGATAAGAGTGGTTTCTAATAGATCTGCTGAAAAGTCCCATCCACACGGCTCAATGGTTGTGCTTTGAATGTGCTTGATAAGTTGGCTTAAGCTGAATGAAGTATCCCAGCACTGAGTTGCTATTTGAGCCTGTCGCAAACTTGCTGTTTGGTTAAGCCTGCATCCAGGGGAGGGATTAGCGCAAAGCCTTCAGGATCAGCCTCTGTTTCCAAAATTGTTTCATCATAAGTTGCTGTGTGCTCCCGAACACAGTTAAATCGGTTATTTATGGGATAGTTATGATATTGCATGGTGTTGTCCTTTCTGGCTCTTCTGTCAGGGACACCATAATTGCATGTTTATTGTAGGTGGATGCTAAAATCTCTGAGCATGGATGATCTTTGTTCACATTAATTTAATTTAATCTCTTTTTCCATTAGTATACTGGTATAGATCATATAAGCACAGTGTTTGAGCATGGACACATTTGTATTTATTTGACCCAATTATCTATTACTTTTACCACAACATGTGAATAAAGAATTTTTGTCAGTTGTCAATAAATTGAATAATTCAGTGGAATAATAAGCAGTGATGATCAAGAAGAGGAAATAAACTAGAGATGAATCATGGTATTAGAACCATATCTGTATAGACTGTAACCCTATATAATAGTTTTTTTTTTCAAAGTTGTAAAGATGTTTAGATGTGACCAGTATTTTATGATGCATTTGTTATTTTCTGGACAAAGCAGAATGTTTAGGTGGCGTGATAGACAACTATGCTTTATTCATACTTTATTAACCCTACAGACATAAATGTTATATTTCTATGTAATGCTTATACAGACAATTTCTATATTTTATACATGTTTATATATTACAAGGGCAAATATGTGCATACAAAATATCGGATATCAGCATTGGCACACAGTTCCCATGTTGGTGTATCCCTAGTATCAGCTGCATTCTTTTCTAAAATTGTTAGAATATAAGCTGAAATTAGCTGAAACAGGGAACAAAATGAAAGATTTGGTCAGATGGATAAAGTTTGAGCTTTCTAATCTATGCCCTATAGATATAAATGAGATCAGTCATCATAGGGACTGTAGTATTATTCTATATAATAATATGCCAAGTATCTTTTTAGTTCATATTTGCAGAACATAAGGCTTTTCTTTTTTGCAATTTATAAAGTTTGTCAAAGTTAAATTAACACTTGGAGTGAACTGAGGAAATGTGTTTGTTTCCAGCAGAAATGAATGTAGTAAAGAGTGGTTTTCTAGTGTCCTCACGCTCCTCTTATATGTGTTTTTTTCTTTGTGGTTTTTAACTGACGTGCAGCGTAAAGGGGACAAGAAGGGCAGCTAAGCCTTTTTTAAGCTTCTCAAGCCTCTTAGAGGTCTGAAGCATCGGCTTCTGTTGCTATACAAGGAAAGCCAAAGTGAGTCCTCTCTATGCCACATAATGGCTTCTGTGTCCCTGAAATATATTTTATTGCAATATATTATGAATCTGACAATCATTATTTCTGTTTTGTTGTGAGTGAATATGTGTATTTATTTTACAATGAGGAAGGGAAAGGGTTGAGGTGGGGTGTACACACAGGCATGAAATATATATCTATGTAGAAATATATATGCATAAACACACATACGCACACCACACAGGTGATTTGTCTTAATGACAGTAGCCACTTTGTGCTCTATGCCCCAAAGCAACAAATTTATTTTCTCTGAATTCCATTACACGTTGTCTCAGATCCTTAGAGCAACAACAGACAGTGTTCAGACAATAGACTGCAGTGGGCACCGCACAGACAGCAAGCAAAAAATGAAAAGCTGGCCAAAAACCAACAAAAGTGGCCTGGAAATAAACTTTGAACTGCATGTCTGTCAAAGTATAATATACTAGCAAAGCATAAGTGCCATAACATTTTATAATGGCTTAAGATTTTTTATGTTTTAAGATTAAAAAAAAAATTGAGATAAATGTCACATTAAAGATTTTTATACCTTTCAGAGTACCACAGTTGGGGTGGTATGCCATTTTGTACTACATTTTGTTGCAGTTTTGTTCTTTAAGTTGCATTAACTTTATTAAATAAAAAGTCATGAAAAGGTATAAATATGACCCTTTCCTCCTATATGTAGTATACCTTTAAAACTCATTTAACACACACAATGGGACCTTAAGGACCATGTTGTACCTTTGAGGGAACATTTCAGTTGTTTGTACCTTGGGTGACTATTTACCTGGACAGTATCCTTTTTTTTGCCCATGAATGAGTAATTTTGTCCTCTTAAGTTCCTTTTTCAGTTGCAAGAACTTTCCCTTCATGAAGCCAATTTGGCTCTAGGTATACACGCTTTAGTCAGGATTGAAAACCATATCTTCTCTTCAACACTGCACATTTCTGGTGGATTTTTGGCCCACTGGTTTTCTTGTAAAATCACTGTGTCTCAGCTTAGCTTGTTTAAAGTCCAACTATTTCAAATGGAGCGGAGTAAGAAAGCAGGCTGCGGTCTGGTTTATGGGACGCCTTAGGCAGTGGTTTTCAGGAGAGCATGATAAGCGAGGGGTGGGCGGCTGTACTGATCCATTTCTAACAGATGATTGGTGTGCATGAAGCCTGAGTCTCTGTGATTCTGGGAGAGAGCCGTTGTTTCATGTTTTTTGGATGCCTGCTACCCATTTCCGTTTGAAGTCCTTGTCGCTCATGGGTAGGAAGGGAGGGCGATGTTCTGGGGCAGCGTGGCCTCTCACATTATTCCTCTTATTAGCTTACCTGGGGGCCTAAGTGATGTGAGTAGTGCATATGTCAGAACAGACAGTGGCAACATCTGGTAAATGACAATGAGATATCAGAGGTTTGAAACTGATTAAAGGGTGCATTGTTTTTACCTTTGTTGTGTCCATGCCAGACTTGAGTGAATGTGTGTATGCGTGCCTGATACTTGTATGTATACTGAATAAATATATTTCATTGTTTCCTTTAAGAATATATAAATATTTTCTCTTTTATTTCATTATATATCATTATTCTCTCTTACTTTTTCGAGTTAAAAATCACTGCAGCAGTTATGTAGGTGAACATATATTCATGGTAGGGATGGACTGATATAGGAATTCCATGAGACTGGTACCAGCATTGATACTGATGTAGATCCGTAAACATTTATAAAATGCAGAAATTGCAAATCGATCCACCTGGATTAGCATAACAGAGTAATAAAAATCATATTAGTATAGGGCTTCAAATGCAGTAAAATGAATAAAATTCAACATTTTACAGCTGTGTCAGCATCACCAAACCATTCTGCTCTTCTAGCGAACAGTAAACATGTCGTCAAACACTAGGTTGAAATAATGATCAAATGTAGATTGTCTGATGACTGTATCTCTTTTTTAAGCAAATATCTACAGATACTGACATAACTGTAATGTCCTAATATAACTGTAATAGCTCATTTGTGAGGATATCTCGTCTGCAACACCACATTTCTGGGGCATTTCTAGCATGTATCCTTTTCTAAGCAAATATCTGCAGGTGCCTAATTCATGCTGATAAAATTTAGATTAAAATCTCTTTAAAAATTGCTCAATGGTAGAATCATTAGGTGACTCATTGTCTTTACATCGAGCTGTTTATTGGCTTTCATTTGCAGAGTGCTGTAAGCCAGCATCTCTCCTCTACAAGCTCTCCTCTGCTTTCCTCATCACATCCAGGCACAGAGCCTGTTAAAACAGACCGGCAGAAATATCCAGCTCGCATCTGTTCGGCATTAAAAAGCAATCACGCCACTAAGAACCGAACAAGTAATCGAAAAACAAGAAACGACACCGAGCAGCGTCAGCTAAAGTGAATCCTTTCGTCTGAATGACTGTTGATTTTTTTCACACTAATATTCAGTAGCCAAGTGGATATATAGCACCTGATACCAGTAATCTGATGGATGATTACATTTACAAGAATGTAATTCACTCAAGGCTTACTTGCAACGTTCTAACATTTGCCTCAGTTTTTTTTTAATATTGTTCAAATCCAACAGCAAATTTTATAGAGGAAAAAAAGCCTATGATGTATTTTGAGTTGTCTGCCTCTGAAGAGTAGCTTAAAACTCCAGTAATGTGCAGTTGGCTTCAGGAATCATTGTTATCAGTACAATTACAATTCTATAAGAATTCTTAGAAAAAAATCTATCACTCCTGAGATAATGTTTGTTTAAGTGGATCCATTATTAACTCTTCATAAAGCACCAGATATTAAAAGGCTGAGAAATAAAGTCTTGGCTTGTAGTAATTTATTCAGTAATATGGAGATGTGTGCAGTGCCAGGAAGATGTGTCAGAAGGCCATCTCTTTCATGCCCCTACCTCTTAATAAGGCAGCTCGGCAGGCCTCAACTGTAATATATTTTACCAATAAAGCGGCTCCAAAGCCTGGGTGGCCTTTTGACCAGCGCTGGGCACTCAGAAAGCAGCAGGCAGTCTCCGCTAACTAGGCCCTTCCCTCCTCTCTAATATTAGCTACCTGTCCCCTTGGCTCTGCGCGGAGAAGGGGCTTAGCGCTTGATATTTTCATTTGGGCCCTGCCAAGATGCGACACCCCTGCTTTAATCTTGTGTTTGACGTTAAGCGTCGTGCTGGCGAGAAAGCCCAGCTGAACTACAACCCCGGGGCGGTGCTGTCATACACAGATGATGTGGCTGGGGAGTGGCAGCGCCTGGTCCGTCCTTGACCCCGACTATTGGCCAGTCGAAGCCTTTCCCCTGCCCTTTTCTAACCAGGCCACAGCGCTGACAGGTGGAAACTTAGCTCAGAGGACCCACGGCTTGCCTGCTTTCCTCCCGACTGTTGCTTGCATAGTGTGGTAGACAAAGCGGCTTTCGAGTTTTTTCTGTCAAAGAAAAAAAGAGTGAATTATACCAAAAGATGACCAGGCCTTGACAGCTATTGACCTCCAACCTCTGTCATGCACATGTCCTCCATAGGATTACGGTTGGTGATGTCTATATTTAAATTCAAATTTGCATGTGTGAAAGGAAAAACTGCACATTCAAGGAATTCGGTGGTCTTTGTTAAAATTGAGGAATATAACAGTGAGGAGTAATAGTGGGAGAAAAAAATAGGATCAGTAGTGCAGCTCAGAGATGTCTCATTTAACAGAGAGTTCATTAGTGAAACCCTCTGGAAGTGCATCAGTAACAAGCCAGTCTGTCTGTTAAAATATGAAGGGGATAATTGTTTTGAATGATCAAAATGAATACCAACAATGTCATAAGAGAGGCGAGAGAGGTGCAGTTGATGAATGTTGCACTTGCAAATATAAGGGCGCACTCATTCACTGACATTCTCACACACACACACACACACACACACACACACACACACACACACACACACAGGTTTGTTATTATATAGCATCAGGACATGAGGTCATATGGTTGTCCCATGCGTGTTATAGACAGAGTCTGCGCAAAAGTACTGAACAGTACTGCGCAAAAGTTAGAGACCACCCTTCATTTATATTAATACCCAATCAAAATCATTATGCACAAGTGTTTCATTTCAGGAGATATTTCTAAGATGATTAGATGTAAGATAATCCATTGCATATGGAAGGGTAGATTCAGAAGCAGAAAATACAACCAACTTTAAGACTGAATTTTGTAGATATGGAAAGATATCTCTGCAGATTTCTTTGAAAAACTAAAAGCAAGTGCCCTGAAGAAACTAGAAACTGTAATTAAGGAAAATAGTAGACACACTAAATGCTCAAAATGTAATGCTGTCTTTAAGTTGTCGAGGTTCCTGTGCAATTTTCTGTTAAATATGTGTTTTTCTGCTTTTTTTCTGATACTGAAAATGATTTTTAAGTAGAAATTAAATAAAGGAAATGGTGATCATGGACGTTTGCATAGTATTGTACATCTAAAAAACATTTCACTACATTCTGACTGCTAACAGTGCCTATAACTTAACATGGAGAGGCAGCCCTCAGCCACTGTGCTGCAATCAGCTTGAATAAACTAACCATTTTGAAAGCAGACTGTGCCTTTCAGACTTCTTTAGTGATCGCACTTATCATCTGTTTAGCACTTGACTAATTTTTATTATTCTCTGTCCCTTACTTTTTCTTCATTAAATACATTTAATGATTTAATTTATATGGTTGGTATAGTGTAGTGGGTAACACTTCTTCGCTGTGGGCTATGGTTCAATCTACAGTGTACCTGGGTCAGTACCCTACACTATACCAATAAGAGTTCTTGGACAAGACTCCTAACATTACCTTCGCCTACATGCATTAAAAATGATCAAATTGTAAGAGAGTCTGCCAAATGCCATAAATTTTAATTTCATTATTTTATTTTTTATTCATTTATTTTGCACTACTCTTTTTTAATTGTCTTGTTAGGTCCCTTGTTTTTTTTTCATTTATTTAAAGCAGTTTGAATTGCCTTTGTGTGTGAAATATGCTATATAAGTAAACTTTCCGCCTAAGACTAATCCTGAACCCAAGCGGCACTTTAACCTCTTCTTTCCAAATTCAGGTTTCTACATTTTTCAGTTTTAAAAAATGAAACATAGCTTTTGTATAAAGCCCTGTACAAAGTCAGGAATACTTTCTTGACGCATTTCTCTGGTTTTAATACAAATTCAAGGTATTTTGTCTTCAAAATGTATGAAAACAAGCACATACATTCATGCTGGGGGACACTCATCACATTACATAAGAAGTGGCAGTTGTGGACTGGCACAGAGGCAGCAATAGAGCTCAGTCAGAGTCTTCTCTTCTGCTCTTCTAGAAAGTCCACATGCAGAGACGAGACAGCTTATCCTGCTCTACATGCGCCCCATCCCCCTCTGTACAGCCACATACACACACGTACATACACACACACACACACAGAAAGCCTGATATTGTTATGCTTAATGCTGTCACGTAAAGTGATGCCACACACACTCACACACACACACACACACACACACACACACACACACACACACACACACACACACACACACACAGACACACACACACAGAGCACCCCAAATCCCCTCTGCCACTTCTCCCTCATCATTTAGCTCAGTCTCCAGCCTGCATGATTGATGCCGGAAAACCAATTGTTCGCCATGGCATCCATGTCACTCTATTACTGCACTTGGTAGTAATGACAGCCTGTCTCTTTGGCACAGATTATAGTGCTCTGTCTCAAAGCAGCAAAGTGTAGAGTCTCCCTGACCTGCAGTGGGATGAGTGTAAACACCCTCATTTAGCCACCCAAAACAGAATACATTTCCCTGATTAGGGAGTCATTTTCTGTCAAACTAATCACGAAGCGCTTGTTACCAGCATCACATAAAAGGAATACATTATTGATCTATCCAACTGAAGCACACAGCCATCGAAAGTCATTGCAAGGGCCCCCTTCTGAGGCAGAAGAGCCGTCAGCCTTCACCGATAAACGTTAATACAAATTTGTGTTTGGGTAAACATTCGAACGCACGTTTATGCTATACCAGATATACGTCTCAAATGGAACTGACAGAAAAATCGTGTAATATGCCTTCACCAGCCAATGGAATGGACAGGAGATCAGGTGTTAGAATACATCATTATTAGACGGGCTATCCACCAGACTACACGGTGTCATTACAGAGAGCCTAGTCCATTTGCCATTGCGTCTACCTGGTGGTTTTGCAGAGGTGCAGCATGACAGCAATCAAGCATTTCAGGCCTGACTTGCACTACACTGAGGCCAAACCTGTAGGCTTTTCCGTCATTATCAGGGTGACAGGTCTTCCTGAAAGAGAGTGCTCTCTTTTCTTTCATTTGTGCGGAAAGGGTATCGATTGTAATGGGAGCAAATTTTCCCTTGTCATTACCATGCTGGCCACTATCAAAAGACTAGAACGGTGACTCCATTTAAGACTCTCCAGCGTACTTGCACCAGATAAAGCACATTGTCCCGACCCTCATTATATGCAACCAAACGGCAAGCTGCAAGAGTCTTTGATCAGCCCTTTGAGGCTAACTGGAAGCTGCATGCTCACTAGCACAAAGTATTCTTCTGAACTGACTAATTGAATAGAGTTGGCACGTTCTATTATGCCGCAATAAAGCAATCGGCATATTTCCACAGGTTGACCTTATTCATTGGGATGCGCGGTTGATTTAATTACAGTGAAATTTGATTACCAGAAAATATGGAAGATATCAAGAATTTCTGCCCCCTTTTCTAATATCATTCTGTAGAGTTAGTGCTTTTCGAGAGAAAATAAATAAATAAGAGAATGACACGAGACTTTCGTCAAAACAAAAGCCACAAGCTACTAATGAGACTTGTTAGTGATGCTAATATATGTAAATGTTATTAATTACAGTCACCTATCTTTCATCTGTGCCATTTGCTGGCTAAGTAATTAAAAACAACAATGAGATTCCCAGCGGTGGAAAAAGCAAACATGATCAAAGGAGTGTGAGTGAGAAAGGAAAAAGTCCCTTATCCTGAACTAGGCCCTGCCGCGGGCAACCGAGGCCTCATTAGAATCAGAGACACTTGGTTGATCACCAATTAACCTGATTTGTTTTTTCCCCCTCCGTTCTGATAAAGGCCTCGCACGACACTATCATCTCTCCTTCTGATCGCCTCGGCTCAATGACAATCTGGGTCTCCATTTCGCCACAAGGTTACAAAGGGCCTGGTGTGATCAGTTACAGCGTTATGTCACCAAACAACTGCAGGATCGCCCCATGTTGAGTGAAAAGCCACGGCCACCTTTGTAGTCAGACAGAAGGGCCCTTTGATAGGAGCGAGGGCAGGAATCATGGCATGTACCATGTGAGTGGAGGTAGAGCGCTTGAAACAGATAGGGAGAGATCAATAGTTGTCTCTGCTGTGCCAGCCCTCGGGATATTGACCTAGCCTCCATGGAGGACCTTCCATTTTAAAGAGCGTGCTGAAGATAAGAGCCAGCAAGAGGAGGAGCTCCCTTTAGTACCTGCAGTCGTTCGCCCACCCCTGTGATATCCATGATATTATTGGCAGTGACAGATACAAAATCATTCTTGGTGTGCTGGACTGGGTCAAACACAAACAAGACACTGAAGATCTGTAGGGCAGATCAGATCAATCCAAATGTATGTATATGTAACTGAGAGGATTAGAAAAAACATCTGCTTCCTTAACCTTTTTATTTGATATTGACATCCAGACTTTTTTACATAAGTTGGTCATCATTGGTTGAATTGTAAAGGAAGTACATTCAGTCAGACACATCCAAGAAACATTAGATATGGAAAAAATATGTACAGAAATAGCGGAATTGTGTGGAAGCACTAAAGTGTAAAGGGCTGTTTGTATCTCTGGTGTACTGCTCACTCTTTCTTGTTGTTGTAGTTTTCTTTGAAAGGATCCAGTAGATCTACAGAAAGGCCGGTGTTCACATGATCTTCATTCACTTAATTATACAGTACTGTCAAAAAGTTGTGGACATCTGGGAAAATGATGTATGTAAAGCCTTTTATCTATCTTTGTCTAGTTTTTACCCACCAACTTTAGAATAAATACAAATAAATAAATACAAATTTTAAATACAAATAAATACTTTTTTTTTTCAAACTTCTCCATGAGCAAGCCTAGTATTTACAGTTGCCATCCAGTACCTAGTTTGATTAATCAGTCCTCCTTATATTAAAGGGGAACTCAATTAGCTTTATATAGTTTCTGCATAATTAAATGGTTAAGATGTAGGCAAAGCCATTCAGAATGGTTTGATGTGAAATGTTCCATTTTAGAGAAACTTACAAATTCAGAATTATTCACAGTGGTCGTGATAGGAACCACATGTCTACCTTTAAAAGCTGCCTTACAGAAAGTTGTTATATGAAATGGTATGAAAAGGTTATGAATATACTGCCTGATGTCTGAGACTTTGTTTAATGATTGTTTTAAGCAGATGTTTGCGCTAAAACATTTTTAAAATCCAACCATGGTGGAGGGATAAAACTTATTTTTTTCAGATTGTCTACTATTTTACCTGTGTTCTTCTTCCTGTGTTCTTCTAGCCAAAATGTTAATAACTAAAACAAAAACAATTTGTTTTACTGTATGCATATTGTCCTATTATTATATAATGGTATTTAGCAGAAATACAAGACAAATCATTTTAAAACGCTTACTTCCTTTCCACAGTACTGTATGTAATGCCTTTAGTCTGAATAATACAGTCACTGTTCGCTTGAAAATTTAAATTTTTAGCCTACTGCTAGGTATCAGCATTCCGTACCCTTTTCCCAAGTCCCCCACTCCATATTTCTCTACTTGCTTTATTCTTTCAAAAATATGACAGCGGTTTTCCCTTTTTTTCATATAATTATACTGTAAATTGCTGTTAATCACTGTTCTACCCCAATAATGAAGAGTAGAGGCAGGCATGTGGGCTGAGACCAAGCAAACAATACCGTAAATTAAACATGAAATGAATGGGATCCACCTTCCTGGCCTTTTCTCTCAGTCTGTAATTTGTGGCATTTATTGAAGGGAATCATTGTGATTTTGCATTATAGTGGGAGAGGTAAAGAGATCTGAATTAGCCTCAAGTTCTGTTTTTGTCTCAGAATCATACAGAATACCAGATATATTCCACTAATCACACTTCATTGTTTTAGCTCCAACAAGTTGTTTTATTATCTTTATTTATTTATTGTTATGTTTTTAACTAGGCAGAACGAGCTCACTCTTTTGATTCATTCAGCAGAAGGGAACTGGGATGTTTTTGTTTCATATTTAAGTGAAATTGTTGTATTTTGCCTTATGATGAAGTATGCCCATAAATCGTGGACATTTTTCTACTTCAGACATTTTAAAAGGTTAATAAAATAAAATAAAAAAATGTATTGGTAACAAATTAAGATTTTACAACTGTGAGGTTTTACATTTATAGGAAACTGAAATCTCAGACGGTGGTCACTGTAGTTTCATCCATTACACTTTGTAGAAGAAGACTTAGTGGCATTTTTATATCAGCACTAATACAATGGCTTGACTTTGATAACTATCTCTGAACTATATTTTTCCAGTACCTCACTGTAAATTACATTCCAAAAGTGGGTGTTGCTAAAACCAGAAATGAGTGTGAGATGCCGAAAGTGGGTATAAAGTGGGTACTGACCATAATGGAATGCAGACTAATCAAGAAGTACTGACTTTAATAACATGCATACGGAATGTAATTTAGACAGCCAGTCAGTGGTCTAGATTGGGAAACAAGCATGCTTATTGGCTCACTGATGCTGATAATACTTTCTGCTTAGGTACTGAAATGTGTTATTGAATTACATTAACTTTTCAGATACGCAATAGTATTGAAATAATTTGTTTAGTATCATAGTATTCAACACCTAGCTCTAAAAAACATTTGACCGCTTGACCGCAGGCATAACAAATGTAACATCAGTAATGGAAAAACATCATTATAGGTATGAAACGCATGATGAAGAACTGATACTGGTTATTAAATATTTACTGCTTGTCAAGTACTTGTTGGCTCTACAGTGTGGCACCTTTTACTAGATGATACATTACAGACTACATTGTAATGTATAGTCTATAGAATGTTTTTTCCTGTGCAATGCAGGCTGTTTTCTTTGTTCCTTCAAAATGGAGACTGACATTGCTGTAACTGTAGTAACCCAGTGCACCTCTGAATATAAAGCAGTATAAAATTCATGTATGTTGAGTTTATGTATTTTATTAAATTCCGATTTTTGGGGGGGGACTTCTAAAAAATAAAGCAGAAGTACTCCAGTGAGAATGGAGGGGTGAAGGTTGTGTTTAAAATGAGAGATTAGCTGCTCATCACAATATTGGGAGAGGTTATCAACTCCCTGCAATGAAAGCAAACCTTAGTGGGTCGATGAGAGTTTGACTGCATTTCCAATTCATTTTCTGCAGCTTAGGGAACCAGACGCCTATCTTCCCATTGATCGTACTTTTAATCCATAACCAAGCTCATCCCTTCCCCATGGAACTCAACAGAAAATATAACGGATAATAGGAAAGGAACTCTTGACTTTCTCAATAAGTGGCAAAGAGGTAAGCACAGATTAGTCTTTAGTTCGTCCGAAACATACCTCCCTAGCTCATTAAAAATATTCAGTGGTAACACGGCCTTGATTTTCCATGCAGATGTCACTTGCAAGAAAATAGTCCTCTGCCATCATTGCTTTTTTTCACCTTTTTTTTTAGCACATGTACTTTTATTTCCAACACAATCAACTCCTCCAAGCCCAGTAAAGCTGTTACATTCAGTTTCTGCAATTGTTCATAAGAATGTATGTTTCTTTTATTGTGTTCAGATCTGCATGTGATCTGTCTCCAAGCAAGCTGGACTCAGTCATCCTCTCCATTCTTCTGTTTTTCTTTTCCAGCTGAGTGACCCCCTCGGTCAACGTAACATAGCCGTGACCTCTGACCAGTGCAATTCAGCATTTGTCTCCAGTCCAGTGACCAGCAGCAACTCCCCCCCGATCACTGGAAATGTCACTAAGGTGGTGCCCCCCCATCCCCTGCCCCTCAGAGCCATGAGGTTACTCTCATTTCAAATACAGCACTTTCACCAAAGCCTGTGTCATCAAACCACTCTCGTTCACTTTCTGTTTTCTGTAAATGCTACGCTATTAGGGATGCTTTTTTGGGGAAAGCTGTCAGAAATAATGCAAGTCAAAGCAAAAAGTTGCCTGTCCCTGCCTTCTCTTAAATAATGTAACTCCACACGACTGACAAAATATGTGAAAACAGAATTAAAAAAACAACTCAAGTTGGACGATAACCTGGGGCTTAAATGTTCTGCAGAAATACAGAGTTTTACAGGAATGAAAAAGAAGTGTTTTGTCTGCACATTCTTACTTATTGTGAACAGAGCTTAGGCCAAAAAATAGTGGGTGTGTAGAACATCAGATGACAAACGCTAGCCTTAATTTTTCCAATATATCAGCTTAATAAAGCTCTAATAAAAATCAGATTCAAGGACACATTTTATCACATGGAATGGGGTGAGGGTACAGAAAAGAAAACCCAGTAGAGACCTTTCATCTGAGGATTTTTTTTTCTCTCCAATCTTAAAAACGTGTTTCAACAGGCCCTGACAAACGCAAGATTGATCCTTGAAAATGACCCAATCCAAACAGAGGAGCTGATAATGGTTTGAAAAGATGGCTCTATTATGGGATAGTATTTCATGTTGGGGAGAAATTGCTCCTAATGAGCCTTGTTCTGAAGGCCTGCAGGCCCTGCCTCTCCCTCCCCTTACTCTCCAGACCTCCAGGGGTTAGTGTCTGTGCGTCAGGCCCCCATTGTTGTCTACTGGCGGATAATGTCCTTATTAATTGTACCTCTTTGTAAGGTGTCAGCTGCAGCCTTCGATTGAGACGGATGGGTCCTCTGGAGTCTGCTCCCGAGCCCTCCTCCGCTAGCCTATCTTTAGACAGCACACAGGTGCATCATTTCTCATCCAGTAGCTTCAGCATTAGGCCTGAAGCATGTGCTGAAATATGAGTCAAAGCAGGAAAAAATGTATTAATGAAATTCTTATTTATATGTATATAAAAGAAATATTGAATAAAATGCTTCACATTGTATTTTGAACATTGAAGATATTTACCACCCAAAGTACACATAGCATAATTATACAGAATAAGACCAGATTTCTCTGCACCACTTAGTAGAAATTGTAGTACAGGTGTCTTATTTTGTATGTATGAAAAAATGAAAAAAAACCCACCTTTTACACCTTCCCAAGTGAAGGCCACAACTGAAGATTTGTGCTAAATGTCACCTAAAATTTAATGTGTAAAAGCCCCTTCATAATTAACATTTAGATCTGGGATCTCCATGCTAAACATGTGTGGTATGTTTTTGAAGTGAAGAAGCTGATTTACTTGGACAGTCACTCACAAATTAGTGCACCAATTAGTCCTTGGCTTGTGGAACAAAATGACCTATGTCATTATGCAGAAAACTTATAGTAAACTTTGCTTTCCGTATATGCCTATTTTCCGCTTTTCATATTACTGTAAGTAGGATGAAGGTCCAGAAAAAGTCATTCTTTATTGTTGTGACAAATATATTCAATAGCCACATTGTAGATAATAGTAAGAAAAGAAAGCTGAAGTGGTCAGAGAGGGTTCTCTAGAGGCAATGTGAAGTCTGTATTTACACAATTAGCCTTCCTCTCACAATTCACTTCTTATGAGCTTCCACATTTTCAAATTAGTAGTCTGCATCTTGTGTGGAAGGTCGATCAGTTATTTCATTTAAAGGGCCTATATTGAACATATTGTCATTGGTAAACAGCTGTTTTTGCAGCTTAGTTTCTATATCTTTCACTCAGTCTATACAGTCTATATATAGAAACTAAGCTGCAAAAACAGCTGATTGTTTTTGTGATGTCATGAGAACCAACATATTTACTTAGCAATACCTATACAAGTTATAAGGAGATTATAAGGAACGTTTCAGCCTAGCCTATTGTTTGAATGATGCACAGTACAGGATACAGATATCAATCTGAAGGGCACAACAAAAACAGGTGGTTTTATTAGAGAGTCAGAGAGCAACCTTCTTTTATTTCCATTCAAACAGTCATTAAGCACAAGTTATTCTCTGTTAAGCATCAGGAAAAAGCAGAAATCATTTTGAACAGAAAGCTACAGAAACCTCAAAACTAAATATAATCTTTTTTTTTTTTATTTAGTATTTTCTTTGTCTAAACCAGATGCAAAGCATGGTTTATTTCTTCTTGTACATTAATAGCTGTTTTGACTGGAAGAAATGAAGAGGTGGTCTCTAACTTTTGCAAAGTGCTGTATATTACTGGATGCTATAGAATGGCTGTAGTCAGGTGAGGACGCTGGCTAGTAGGTTAGCAGAGGTGATGAGGCTAGCGTTGTGGTCCATAGTCTGCACAATTAGCTTCCCTGCTTATCTAAAATGAAGTGCTTGTGGTTTTAGAGTATATGAGGCATAGGAACCCTGGGACTCCCCACCCAATGTCCTGTCCCATGGCAGCATGCCATAAGCCACTGTCACTTACCTGCCTCATTTATCTCTGTAATTATGCTCACCTGGGCAGCATGCCTCAAACTAAATTAGTCTCAGAGCACAATTACTTTCTATGGCAGTTGAGCCAGTAGTGTTGTACCTTAGAACAGCCCACTTCCCCCTGACGGTTACCATAATCATAACCATTTACTTGTGCATAAAAGGCTGGGGCATCAGTGGCACTTGATTAATCACAATTTTCAGACACAGGGCGGCCGTGGGTACACTAGGCTAGCATGCCGCTACAATGCCATGGCCTAACACTTCTCCAATTTTAAACAGACATAATGTCTCTAATAGTAATCTCTGAATCAGCTGCTTACTCTAGCTATCTTTCTATGTGAGTAATCTGCAAAAAGTACATTTCCAGTTTCTGCCAGGCTTGAAATCAGCTGTAAAGAGAGAAAGTAGAAAGTATTGTCAGCAGTGTAATCTATACAGAGATAATGCAGCGAGGACGTTTTCAGAAGGCATGACTTAGTGGAGATAAGGGGCCTTGAGTCATTATATTTCCCTCAATTACTGGACTGTTCCTTTTAAAAACATATTATTTTAATTACTTGTGGCTTTTAGGCTGGTGGTAATAACTTAGTAGTAATGAAATATCTTTTCCATTGATTATTTTAGTTTGTTGCAAAAACACAGTTAATTAAGTGGATTGAAGCCTCCATGAGATCACCAGCATTAACATCAAATCCTTTACTCCTCATTAAAGCAAACAGTCAATTTAATTAATGCATATTAATCCCCACCAATGCTAATTTCAGCTTTAAAAAAAAAAGTCGCTGGGCTACCCTGACATCAAAATCGTTTCATTTCAAACATGCAAGTTTGATCGCTGCCTGAATTTGTGGGAGCCACACGGAGAGGCCCCTGTTTGAAAGATTTGGCAACCTTTCGTGTGATCTTTCCTTCAGCTAATTAAAAAAAAGGAGGATTAATGGAAGCTTCCTCTGTCTTAAGTCATCATTGCAGATATTTTGGAGCATGTCAGGATGCCAGGTTTCCTTTGCGGTTATTGGCTGGAATGTGCAGGGATCTTTAAACTATGCTTGATGGCTTTCTTGCAGATACATATACCATGCATAAACAGCATACCCTTCAGGACCTGCAGAAAAGAAACAGGTACTATAAGGTGACAAATTTCAAGTTACTTTGACTGCAATCAAGACTTTCCTTGCAAAAGAGCTGCACAATTCTGAGCTTTTTGCCATGTCAAGCCTTTCTCTCTCTTACACACTGGCTGTGTCAGAGGTTATCCTTCGTGCCCTTGGTCTTGTTTTCTGACCGAAACCTTTCTGTCTTGCCAACACATTACTCTCACTGGCGATAGAGAAAAGCAAACAGCTGCTGCCAAACGTCAAACATGACCCAGGCTCTCTTTTCCCCAGCATTGATATGCACTAACTGAACTTAAGAGGCAAATCTGCTACTCTCTTGTGTTCTGTTTTATCTCACCCATACAGAGTCTGTGAATGATCTACAAAACGTTGGCGTCTGGGGTAGAGCTGGAAATCAAAAGGTGCCTGCCCCTAAGTGCACCTTTATAGAATTTCTGCCCTCTGGTTTGTGCCGTATCAGTCGGTCAGTTTGCAGGGAATGATAAGTTAAACAATAAAAAATGATTATTCTGTAGGTTAGGGTTAGAGTGTTTGAACAGCAACACAAGGGGCTGTAACAATGACTCTACTTTTCAACTCCTGCTCAGGGTGTTTCATTATCCATTAATGAAAGAAGATATGACATTTTACTTTTTCTTTTATATTCATCATTCTTGGTATTCATATTGGGCAATGGTGTAGTGGCGCACTTTTAATTCTACTGGACGCACTGTGTGTTAGAGGTAGACTGAAGGGCAAAAGCTCTGACTATCTATCTTTTGTCAAGTCTTGTGAGTAGGTTCTGTGCAAGGGTTCTTATCCACACTAGGTTTTGGGATCACATATGTCTGAGCGTAAAACATTTACATTGGCTCCCTGTATATTTCTGTGTACAGTACAAGGTATTATTACTTGTTTTTTAAAGATTTTCATGAGCTGACTCCTTTCTATATAGGTGATTTACTCCAGCTATACTCTTCATTCCTTTGATGCCAAACTGCCTCGCTCTAATCTATATACTATGGGTGATAGGGCATTCCGTGTTGCAGGATAAAAGCTTTGTGGCAGTCTTCCTCAGGAACTGTGCACCTGTACATCTTTCTCTGTTTGTAAATCTCATTTTAAAACTCATATCTTTAAGTTGGCTTTTGGTTGATTTACTCTGCACTTGAAACCTTATATGTGTGATATTCTGTTCTTCTTTACATTTGATTTGTTTATCTTTCTTTTAATCTTAGTACTTTTTGCAGATTCTTTATTATTATTATTATTGATTAATGTATGATTTTATATACAGGCAGTAACCTAAAAAATCCAAGTAGATGTTTTATATAAATAAATGTACTTAGACAAGGTGCTGATAAGAGTACATTTATAATTAGGGTACTAGTTTTATTCTTTAGGTGCCTTTTAAAACACAGTGAATACCCAGATTTATCCAAAATGAAGCTTTGATTGTAACACCTATATTAATATTAACTGTGCTAATATCAAAATAAGTAAAATGATAAATCCAGTTATGTGCAAATGTTTGCACACCCCTGGTCTACAGCAAACACACATCTGTACATTTGAAATCAGAATTTAATGGGGGGAAAAAGCAAACAAAATGTGGCCTGTGTGAAATTGCACATATGTTCTTCCAATATGTTAAACATAGCAAATAAACAGAAATTGTGTACTAAAATGTCCAGAAAAATGTCATATATGAATGTGTTCTCTGTAGCAGGGGTGTCGAACTCCGCCACTAAAGGGGCCACATTAAAAAAATTGCAACAAATCCGTGGGCCAGAGAATGGCTATGTTTTTATTTTATTTTTAGTTAGTGTTGTACCACAACCCAAGCTGGCCACAGTTTACTGAAATTGCACAAAAACTTCCGTAATAAAATATAGGCACTTGTAGTAGACCTTGAAATACGACATAAATACTTGAAGATTTTTAAATATAAATGTCTCCAGGAGCTCAATCTTTTAAACCTACCTATTTGCTTGATTTAGACGCTTGACATCCTTTCTTTGCTGCAAGTTCATCAATATTTGGGCTCCAATTCTGAGCTGCTGAGCTAATGTTAAGTGTTTATATTGGTTGTACTGCAGCTGAAGTGCAGCTGGTGTGTTTGGTGATATGACTGGTGTGGAATTGTGTAGAATTATGTAGAATTCAGGTGTAACCACTGTTCCAGAGATTGTTGTTGGGGTAGGAGTGCTTGGTGGGGCCTGGAGTGCATAATAATAGAATAATAATAATAATAGAAAATTAAAATAGTTTTGCAAGATATACAGGATTGTGTCATGGGCATGATCTGGCCTGAGGGCCATGTGTTTGGCACATGGGCTGTAGAGGATACATATAACACATACAAAACATATTTTCACCTAGACAAACTACAAAACGTCATTTGACCAGTGGTGTTGAAACTTGTTTTAGATAGAATGCCTGTCAGTTCATCTCCCTATAACCATTTTGGTCTGCGTATCATCTCTGGCATGCCAAAACATCTGTATGTCATAACTTTTTCGAGAAGGAAAAATTGTTTTTTAATGTGGGTTAAAGTAACAGGATTTTATTTCAAGTCATATTGAAAAATTTAAATTATTAAAAAAATAAAATTATTCATTCAAATGTTCACACAATATAAAGGGCAGCTGGCATTTCCACGCAAAAAAAAATGGGTTACAGGGTTTTGTTACGATGACGACAGTATGCCCACTCCTTATGTACAATGCAACTTTGTGTACCCAGTGTAGACTATAACTGTTCCGCAGCTGAGAGGAAACCCCAAGTCCTTTTTCCATAGTCAGCATTATGTGGGCATAGCAGCACTAGCTTGGCCTGAGTGGGAAATAAAGCATGAAACAGGAAAGGAGGGGAGCAGCCCTCTTTCAGATTCCATTAAGAAAGGTGCTGCACTTTCTCCTTCTTGTCAGTTGTTTCTGTGTCTCTTGAAGTGTAGATGGAATGTTTGAGTTGCAGTATTTAGTCCAGAGCCTGCTGTGTTAAATTATGGTCGGTGGAGCAGTGGGCCGGGAGTAATCAATAGGAGTAGACAGGAGCAGTGTGTAATGTGTGTGCTCCTTAGCAGCAGGGACACTGTCCCCGACCGCTCGCACTCCTCAGCAGGTTAAATAAATATGATAGTGCAAGCGGACACACTGGATTATATGACATCAATGCAGAATGGGGAAAGTGCTATTATAGTCCTATGCCTACTGTGAGCACTATTGACAGGGTTGGCTTTGAACATCGATGGTGTATCAGACTATGAGACCATCATACAAGGACTGTGATAATCTCTTTCTCTCTCTCTCTCTCTCTCTCTCTCTCTCTCCCTCTACATGTATATGGTTTAAAAGAAAAGAAAAATGATACTATTCTCTCATATCTTGTCATTCATATTGACTCATTGTTCATATATTTGTATTACCTTATCACAATCTTGTCTGGTCAATCTAAATAAGAATCTCAGAGAGTGACTAAAGATCTCATTTTCTGCTTACTTTTCAGACTAAATTATAAAATCACATGGACCCATGATGCCGTTGATTGACATTTTGTGAACATTTGTCATGCAAAACTAATGTTTTAATATCACCATCATGACACACAAGCATATGGCGATTTAACAGAAATCTGAATTATTACATGGATTATTAAAACTATTAATGAAATACAAACTCCAAGATATTGCAAAGATTCTAATGGATCTTTTCAAAGATGTACTTACTGAAAGAATGCATGCCTGCTCAGTCAGTCTGTGCATGATTTGCCCATGTGCTTGATCTCTTTATGTACAATGCAAAATATATATATATATAGATTTATATTGATTTTAATTTCTATGGGAGCTACACTGGAAAAGACTCAGTGGTTATTTTAGACTTACATAATTGTAGCTAGCTGGAGAGGGAGATTTGTTCACATTCTTTTGTGTAGAGAGAAACTGAGCCTGCATGTCAGTTTGCAAAGGTAGAAGTGTGTGTGTGTGTGTGTGAGAGAGAGAGATAGATAGATAGATAGATAGATAGATAGATAGATAGATAGATAGATAGATAGATAGATAGATAGATAGATAGATAGATAGATAGATAGATAGATGGATGGCGAAGCCAAAAAGAGATACACATACCAAAAAAAGCTGCTACAATTGTTTTGCCATAGATGAACCACTTGTGGTTTTCTACAGAACCAGTTTGAAAAAGAGATTTATGTGAAGAACCTGTCAAGGCTTAAAGAAATTTCTCTACCTAGAACCATTATATTATATGGTGGTTCTTTACATTTTGAAAAGGTTATTCACACTCACACACCCCATTTTCAAAAATAATGGTCCAAAGAACAATCCAGTGAGAGATTTCTTAGGGCAGTGTTTCTCAAACTGGTCCTCAGAGACCCCCAAACAGCTGACATTTTCACTGTCTGGACTGTCTCAGGGTCCCTTTGAGGCCTGGTTTGAGAACCACTGTGTTAGACAAACTAATGTGATACTTGTATAACATTATGCAAAGAAACCAGACAGTGCTACAGACTGAAGAGTCTTTTGTCCAAAAGGCTTCCCAGCATTCTTAGCAGTTTTGTTGGTCTCTGTTAATTAACTCCTAATATTACAAATGTTTCATTAGTTCTCTTCGCATAATGTTAAATGGGATGCACTTTACATGTTTTTGTTATTCTCACTATAACAGTGTTTTGTGTTCAGGTTTATCAGTTCAGCCTGCGGCCAGGAATGCTATCAGCTGGCGATCACCAGCCCCCAAGCAGTTTCTGAACAGAATGGCAAAGACACTAGAAGCCATTTGAGTTCTTAGAATAAACGCATTACTGCATGAAGAAATGGAAAAGACAACGTGTAGCCACTGGATTTGTACCAGTTCATTCATTACTGCATGAAAACTGCATTTAAAATAATGGAGTTGTTTCTTGGTTCATACCAATCATTGCACACTACATTGCCCACAAGCACAATTAAACCTAACTAGGCTGATTCAGATTAACCTAACTAAATCAAGAGTAAACACTCTCTACTCAAAAAAGTAGAATACAGTCAGCACAACTGAAATTATTCAAATTATTGGGCTGTGGGAGTTAATCTGACCTGCTTAAGAAACATGGATCACTGGAATTTAGAAAATATTTATAACTCAAATATAAAGTTATTCAAGTACGAACTTGTAGACAATAAGTTTGCATGATTTTTTTCAAAGTAATTTAAGTGTACAGTGTAGTTTTTTACAAAGTGTACATGGATGAGTTTTATATTAGGGTGGACTTCTGCTTTAAGAATGATTATTTAATCAATAAAACATAAGAGGAAGAATGTTATCATGAATAACATAATGGCTGTGATTCAAAGGCATGAGCAGAAGGCGAGTACAGTAGATCATCACATTAAGTGCTCATTCTATTTAATGCACTTTAATATTGACAATTCCCACAACCACAGAAAGCATAGCCTTTTCTGTCATGATTAGATCCATAGAACTGTGGCAACATCACGTTCATTTCAGATTATTCAGTGTTTGATTAATCTGAATGTTGGTTTGTTCCAGTCAGTTTATTGAGCATTTCAGAGCCCTTCTTGTTTGCTGAATTGGATTCTGTTCATTTCTAATTCCACCTTCTAAAAATGAACTAATATATTCATTTTCTGTTTTTGAATGTGGTAGAGTAGAAACTTAGTAATGGTCAGCTTCAGCGTAAAGCGTGTCATTACTTAGCAACTGGTGCGCAGCAGAATGATACAGTAACTGTGAAAAAGAGTGCTGTGATTACAAATAACACTGGTAGAATGCTTCTCTACCAATCAGACAGAACCGACTGTTGTATACTGTGTTTTGAGCTTCTGCGTACCCTTCTTTTTCATGCCCATTTTGGGTGGAATTCCCCTTCGATATGTAGAATGCAGTGCGAGTGATGGAATATGAGGCCAGTGTGTGACAGATGCAGCAAGAACAGCTGTATGAAGACAGGTCTGTGCCACAGATAAAGGTTGATGAATGGATGTGCTATTTTCAGGTTGACCTGGTGAAATGACAAAGCTCAATTAGCCGGCTGCTGAATGTGGGTTAGCTGCCGGCAAGCTGCCCATACAGTAACCCCATAGCACTGATCCACTTCTAGTATTGATTAAGTCACTCTCTCAGCC
Source organism: Pygocentrus nattereri (assembly GCF_015220715.1). NCBI lineage: Eukaryota > Metazoa > Chordata > Actinopteri > Characiformes > Serrasalmidae > Pygocentrus > Pygocentrus nattereri. Next base: position 31,426,717 of record NC_051217.1, on the reverse strand, counting down.
AGTGAAAGGGATCAAACGAGGCATGTGTGAAAGGCATTATCAGCGAGTACTTCAGATAACCTGATACAACCCCATACAGCCTCCTCAAGAGGTTATAACCCCTTACACAGCCTTTGGCTGTCATTATTTAACATTCTACTACTCCCACCTCCTACCACACGGCAAGAATTCTCTTCACAAGTGAAATCTAGCTAATATAGCTTATATGTCTAAGATTGTTGAAAGAAAATTGTAAGATTCAACCCATTTCTAGACATTTTTACTTGTTTTAAGTAATGTTATATAGAGAAATTGTCTCTTCTGATTGTTTTGTTATGTACCTAGATGGTGTCTAGAAATAATATCAATAATGTTGTAATATTTCTAGAAAGTCTTATAATGAGAAATAAGATATATTGACTACAATCTCAGAAAAAAAGGACTCCTCTATATCTGGAGTGATATCCTCAAAGGTACCTTTAGTTTGGGAATATTATTGGAGCATAATCCATTGCAATTACACTACATCTGTTTGTTTTGTTGTTCTGTTTGAAAACATTAACTTATGAAAAGGAGATAATTCTTAACTTTCCATTGGGAAAAAACTTACATAATATACACAATTATTGTACCTTTAAGGGTACATTTACATTGGTTGTGCCTTGACAGACAAAAACGTTTCTGCACAGAACCTTCATTTCTAACAATGTAGATTTAAGATGCTTTCATTATCTGCACTGCATTTTTCCCCAATCTGTCTCTCTTCCTCTTCTTTTCTACATCATCATTGCTGTTTCTGTCTCCAAGGATTGGTCGCAATGAAAAACATCTTACATTAACATTTCATTCTGCAACAGGCACAAACAAACACTCTAAGTGTGTTTCCTCCTGCTTTAGCAGAGGGCTTTCACGGCCATGTCCCATGTGATGAGCTGCCTGCAGTGGTCTCTGGGGCTTTGTTGGCCAAGCAGAAGGTCTTTGCAGTTGTGGGGTGTGTAGCTTGTTTGTGTGGTGTGTGGATACATGTCAGAAATAAGGCAATAAACCTGTATGCCAGTATAATGTGTGTGTGTGTGTGTGTGTGTGTGTGTGTGTGTGTGTGTGTGTGTGTGTGTGTGTGTGTGTGTGTGTTGGAGTGTTAGCCTGAGGGGAAACACAACATATGATGTTTCTGTCAGAAGCCAGTAGCCCAATCATTCCTGCACCTGAATATGCATTGTGGTACTTATGCTGCACTGTTATGACTGTCCTTGTTTTGAATATAAGATATAATTAATGACAGTAATCATCCATTTTGAGTTTCCTATGAGATGCCTGGTTTTTCATAACAGGAATACATTATCATTACTCCAGATAAAAAGAGCCTCATCTTCAAAGCCATTCATCAGGTGACCCCTAAAATATTAAACTCAAAGGATATGAACTCTGTGAATTACCCAAACTGTTGGCAACACACATTCATTTGCATTTGCAGTTGTAAAAAGCAAAAGTAAAACCTTTGCTGTAAATGATTTAGTGTGCAGTTTTATCTGCAAGCATCATAAAAATGTAGAGCACTGTGCAAAGGTCAGAGACCACCCGTCATTTATTTAATTTTCAAGGAAAGCTGACATTAAGTTCAAGTTATTCATTTTTCAGCAGTGGGAAGCATCAAACTAGCAGAAGCCTCAACAACTGAATACAATATCATTTTTTTCAGTATTTTGTGTGACCACCCTTTGTCTCAGTTACTTTGTATTTCAGTGAAATCTGAGATATTTTTCCACATTCCACAAGTTCAGTCTTAGAAGTTGGTTTTGCATTTTCGGCTTCTTACAATCCAAGTAATCCCATTGAGTGATGTTGAGGTCTGGACTCTGAGGTGGCCAGTCCATTGTTATGATAACACCAACAGCTTCTTTGTTTGGCTGGCAAATTTTCTTCTTCTTTTTTTTGGTCCATTTCTTTTCTTGGTAATGGCTTCTTGACAGCTACACACACAAACAGAAACACCTGTGAATTGTCTCTCAACGATGAAAGCTTTAAGTGCTGTTTATCTGGTGCTGACAGTTTTGTTGGTCTGCCACTTGTTTTTAGTCACATTTTCTATATATTTGTTTATCATTTTTAAACTTGCTGTGTTTGGGTTTGCCTAAATCCAAGGTGCCATTCTAACTGAAAATGAAATAAATGCAGAGTGGTCTCTGACTTTCACACTGTACTGTACAACAGAGTCTTTACACTGATTATATGAAAAAGTGTAGCAGTACTGTTAAAAGGAAGCACCTGGTCTTACAAACATGCTCAAGCTTTATAGCAAAAACTGCAGATTCTAGACATGCTGTGACCAACAATAAGGACATCCCTGCATGGGCAGACCATTCCTACTTATTTCAAACTCTGTATTTAAAGCGCATTACACATTCATATAATTCAGGACTGCCCGTGTGCTGGGCTCTAAGCTCTGGTCCGTATAAGGGTAATTAAGTGTATGAATACTCTGCATACTCCCCCCTTTTCCTGCTCTGATATGATCTAATAACATGCCTCAAATTATTGCATGCCTGCCTAAGCCTGGCACACGTCTGCTTGCTTGGATACATTAATGTGCCTTCATAGAGCTTTTAGAGGGTTTGAAGAGATGCAATTTGAGAATGTAATGGGAGGGTGGGTGCTTTTAGCATAGGACATGTCGCTCAGTGGTGCTACGGGGATAGCTGACATTTCTCAGGCATCATGAACGCTCCATAAGCCCAGTGTGTTACGCATTAAGTATTATGAATTTTCCACACACACACACACACACACATCTATTCCTGTAGAAGGAATACATACTTACACAGCAAACACCATTTTCTGAGCGTCTCTGAGCACAGCTCATCTTCTTCTCTTTCCCCAGCGCCCGACTCCTTTCTCTGTGGGGAGAAAGGCCTGAAAGGCGAGGCTCCATGCCAGGTATTGGTGACACAGCGAGTGGAATTTGCTGCCTTGGCCACAAAAGATTTGGGAGAGCCGCATTTGCATAAGGTCAGAGCCCAGCTTCTGATGGAAGTTGTGCAGCATCCCCCCGTCTCTTAGCAACACTCTTGCTCTCTTGGTCCCCGCGTTAAATTGACTGGTCCTCTCCTTTTCTTCCTTTTCAGCAAGAAGCTCACAATAAAATGCCACCCTCCAACCTATGTCTGTCACCCAGAAGGTCATCCCTCTCTTTTTTTCCTCCCTCCCCCCTCATTCTCTTTACCGGGCTTTCATCTCCAATTAAAAGATGGGTGGATTATTTGTTTGGTGCCTGTGGATGAGGGGGGGGGGTATTTTTTTTCTTTTTCATATGGTGAAACTTTCTTTAAAAAAAAATCTATTTCTCCCCAGAGAATAAAGAAGTCAAAATATTGTCATGGATGTGGTAATTGGAGAGAGAAATCACACTGATGGCACCTGAGAGAGACAGACCTTCAGAAAGCTCCTTAATGTAAAGGCAGTAGAAGGTACCAGTGTTCAGATGCACACGCGGCGCTGTCATTTTACTACCATCACTGTGCTACAACGCTTTTGGGAAGTAGGGTCCGAATCACAGGAGCAAAGAGACAAGGGCGCTGGCTGTCTTTGGTGCCAGGGCACAATGGGTCGAGAGAGGAGAAGGCGGGGGGTGGAGTTTCGCCCTGTCTGCCTCGGTGGTGGGAGTGGGCGACATGATCCAGATGCTGGGAAGCGGTGTTAATAGAGGGTCAAATTTGGACAATAGTCTCCATCCCTGATTTCAAAGCAGCCTCTGTCATCCGAGCCCATTTCTGACTGCTCTATCAAGCAGAATTGGAGGGATGATTCAATTATTATCTTTTTTGGCATGGCAGCTATACACCATTACTTTAATCCATCCCCCCATGCACCACCATCTCACAGACACAGCATGCATCTAATATAATGATAAGCATTAAATAAGCTTTAAATGCTGTGTCCTACAAATGGCTGAATGACAATGAGGCAATACAATGCGGTCAATAAAGAGTTAATGAAAGGAAAGTGGTCTGAAGAGGTAATCTTCAACCACCCATTAAAGACAGTCACAGCGTTATTGTGGTCATAATAAACTGTGAGCGGCAGTGATGAGCAGTGACGGTAATAAACACGTTATACACGGTATCAGGACACAGAACTCAGAGCTCCAAAACTTTCAGAGATTTTATGGGAAATAATGAGCTCGTCTCAATCGCGCATTTCATGCTGTCAGACATTAGCCTTTCAGATATCTCAATTCTGCGACGTCAATGGGATTTAGAAACATGAGCATTTAAATCCGACGGGCGAAAGTTCACGGAAGCCTGGCCTTACTTAGTCATGGCTGTCAAGTTGTACTAAAAGGAAAAAGGCTCCTTGGTCAGAGTCGCTTCAGGTCCGTTTGTGTCCGTCAGTGCAGCCTGGAGGACGGGCGGGAAGAAGAGGGGACATAGCCGGAGAACAGAGCTGCTGGAATAAGAGTGAACAGCAGTGATGTCATCGGTTCAGTTCTCTAAAAAATACTTCAATGATGTGAATATGAAACATTTCAAATATTACCGATCCCGGACCTTTTATTGGTCTGTATACGTTCTGTGAACGCTGTCTGTAAAAAGCGCTGGTACAGAGCTGGAGATTCTGCAGATCGCGGTGGATTTTGGGGATTCATTTGAAGGCTTTTTAATTTTTTAAGCATATTTAAAATGGCCCTGTTTGTTTTCTATCTTAAGAATAAATGTTAAAAAAAAAAAAAGTAGAACCTGCGTATCCAGTCAAGACTGTGTACAATAAAAATGCTGTTTTTAAATTTCTAAACAAATACAAATAAATAAATTAATTTATTAATTATTATTATTATTATTATTATTATTAATAATAATAATAATAATAACAATAATATAGTTAAATGACTATTTGTGTCAAAGGACGATACGATTCACTTCAGTAATGAGCCAATCTGACTCTTTATTGGTTGACGTTTTATTTATTTTAGATAATATAAGCCTGTTGTCCTTGTAAGAAGATAGATAGATAGATAGATAGATAGATAGATAGATAGATAGATAGATAGATAGATAGATAGATAGATAATGTTAAAACTATAATAATGAAAATGTTGATGCAATATTACAATGAAAATAATGATAACAACAACTGCAATAATAATCTTATTATTATTATTACTATTATTATTATTATTATTATTATTATTATTATTATTCGTAGCAGTAGTAGTAGTAATGCTTTTAATTTGTAATCGCAGGTTTGTATGCTGTAATCCGCGGTGCTGTTCCTGGCCGTGTTCGTCATCCCAGACCGCTGTGTTCGTTATGATTATGATTATTATTATTTTTATCTGAGGTTAGAATGTGCTAAGACGCTGGTGTGCTTCTCTCTCTCTCACTCTCTCTCTCTCTCTCTCTCTCTCTCTCTCTCTCTCTCTCTCTCTCTCTCTCTCTCTCTCTCTCTTTCTCTCTCTCTCTCTGTTCTTAAAGGTGCTGGCCGTGTCCCCGAGCAGCTGTTGTCCGGCCCCTCCGCCACACCTGTGCAGTGCGCTAATGGGAGAGCCGCTGGAGAGAGGGCAGCTCCGCGCGCGCTCAGAGTCACCGCGCCGACCCCTTCAGCTTTTAATTAACTGCGAGCAGATGCGGTGAAGACAAAGGTTCAATAAAGGACAAATTGGGAATCATGACGGGAGGACGGAGGGATAAAGAGGTGGGAAAACAGCCACGCCGCCCTCTGATCACTCTGCCCTTTAAACGCGTTCTCTCGCCTTCAGCATCCGCCCAAAACACATCCTATCTTCATATTCCTCACTGTGATTACAGAGCGCGCCCTCACCAGCTTTCAACAGGAATATAGGCATTCATAAACGTGTAGCCCCAACACGAGCAGCACGTCGGATAGATACAGAGCCGCTTCTCAAACCTTACCGTTCGCCACAATGTAACCGGCTCAGTGCTGAGCAATTAAATATAAACCTTAGTGCGTTCTCTCTCTGTCTTTTTCTAACGAATTAATTCCATTTTGAGTCCGTAACTGGGTTTGTTTTGTGTCTATTTTCGTGCAACCCTTTCAGGGGCCACTGGTGTTTGGGTGTCTGTTTCATAGCCTGTTACAGTGAGACAGACAGATGTTTCCTACAGGGACCATCACACCGACCTGCTGCCTATAGTGCTCTTCTGTTTCACACTCGGAGATGAAGGTAACCTGCATCTCTGCATGCTGTTCTTCTTTACTAAACACATGTAGTGGTGTACACACACCACTGCACTGCACTGCTAACTTTGTGTGTAAAAAATCCGGAAAAGGCAGGTTTAGATGTTGGAGAGAAAAAGGAATGAATCTAATCCAAAACTGTAACAAATCATGATGTGATGTGATGTGTTTCTTACTTTTGGGAAGTGGAATGTTTGAGTAGTTTAAGCAAGATATCCTTCTTTCCGATGCTCATCTTAAGAGAAGAGTGTCAGTTTAAGATAACTCATTACATTAAACACTCTAAAAAAAAAAAAAGATCCTAAATTGTCTCTGGGGCAGGACCCCTCTTGTTACTGGGGTGATACCCTCAGGGTTACATCTCAGTACATTTAGTCAGGGGACATAATTGCACCATGATCCATTGAAATGATGTGTTTAAGTTGTATTGACTCCACACACCCCGCCTTCTCTCCAGGCCTTTTATTTTATTGTTCTGTTTTAAAATATATTCAGGATATAAAAAGGTAAAAATATGTACTTTTTACCTGGGAAAAAAAACTTATTTGAGGTAAATAAATGGACCGTAAAAAAACCGCTTAAATTGTTTTTACTTTGATAAATGAAACATTTACCTGCACAGGACCTTTATTTCTAACAGTGTGGGTATATATTTCTATCTATATAGCAGTTTTTCAAGTAAAACAAACTTGAATTAGTATTGATATGGGCCAATACTGAATGTTTCAATATCAGTTTTGGAAAATAAATATGGTATCGTGCCATCTTTACCTTCCACACTTCCATACTAATCTCTTCTTCTTCAAGCCAACATGAAATCTAAATTGGCCATTTTTACCTTGTTACTTTTTCACCATCCCACTACCCCACCTAATACAGAGAGAAAATGCCCAGCCAGCCAACAAGGGTGGCGAGATTCCACCTTGCTGCAACCTCTGAGTATCTCCGCCTCAAAAGAGTCATGTGTATGAGACATAAAATATGCCACGGGGATATCTCCATTCTGATCAATAGAAGGATGAGGAGGGCCGGGGGTCTACAATTGAGCTCCCTGAACGCGATAGATCGGAGGCGCAGCCTCTCTCGAGCTGTGATGATGGAAAGCCCCTTGGACTTAGAGAGCTGATTGCATCAAAGGATCCCTCGCTTATAGCTATCATTTGAAGTAATCTCTGGTCCTCTCTGGTCTCCCTCCTAAACATCCAGTGCGCTCCTATTCCACTTGTCATTTTCCCCGTGCTCCTGTCTCCCGTCATAACCTATAATAAAATGCCCTTTTTGTACGGAGTTAAAGTCCAAAGGGCATCAGATTTATTTCCAAATGACAGAAGAGGCTACGAGGGACAACCTCCAGTGTCTGTCTACTTGTTCATTCTCTCTCTCTCTCTCTCTCTCTCTCTCTCTCTCTCTCTTTCTCTCTACACTCCACCATTCCTTTACAGAAGTCAGTGAAGATCTTACACTTGTTTGCAGCTGCCTTCCACACATGTGTCCGTTTAACGCTCCTCTTTCCTCCTGTATCTGGCTACGCTACACTTTTATATGGGATGCAGTCTGTGCATGCTTGCTTGACTATGCGAGCCCGCGCTTCCATTTTATGGTTTTCTTCCTCTTGACATAGCGTGCCCCCGTCCTGTGGAGATTTGGAGAGCTCTAACTCCTCCCTGCAAATCCTGCAGTCACCGCACTCCGCTGAGTGAAATATATCCCCGCACTTAAAGAAGAAACAATGTCATCATTACTGCTGGACCCCCTGCTAGCTTCCACCCACTGATTTCAGAATGAGAAGATATTCTGCCTAAGCCCCCCTTGCTCTCTTTCTTTCTTTCTTTCTTTCTTTCTTACACTCATGATAATAGTATATTTAAATGAACAATTAGCCATACTGAATCAATCAAATAAAGGTCAGCACTGCATTATTGCATAACTGTATAAAGATATGTGGGTAAGTATGTCTAAGCAACTCACAATTCAATCCGATTTTTGTTCAGGGTGAGAAGATGCAATCTTAAAACAGTTCATCTCGGCTTTTATTTCTATAGCTCACGTTATGTTTTTTCTCCTGTATTTGTCTTTAAAAAAGTTTTGTTAACTTGAATTTGAATGTAGCCTAAACTTTGTGTGATTGTCAAATCTATTGCTTGTTCCACCATTTAGTAGCTTCAATTAAGTTTTAATTCGATTTCTTTTTGTTCTTTGTCTCTCATATTGTATACAATATAAATCACAGTATGTATTGTTCATCAGAAATGGTGGGTACTGACCAAATAATTCAATAATAAGGACTAGTTTGTAGTTTGTAGTAGTTTGTAGTAGTTTAGAATTTGCCATAGAACACTGCACTGCAGGGTAACATTAAATCAAAGCAAGCAAAGCACCTCTTCTCTATATATATCTACTCATTTCATAAGCTTTTTCAGTTTAATTAATTTTTTGGTTAGATTTGATTAGATGGTCTCCACAAAGTGGTAAATATACAGGCATAAACAAAAGCTTGAGCGTCCCTGATCAAACTATATGTTCTGTTGATTTTCTAAGAAAAAAATGCTGTACAGAAAACACACATCACAATAAGTTTATTTGTTGAATTTAACATGTTAGAGAAAAAAAATAACAAAATTTCACCCATGCAAAAGTTGCTAAAATCAGCAAATAAATAGAGACTGTGCACTAACAATTGCAGAGAAATGCCATATTTACCTTTGTTTCCTTAAGAGGATTTATTATTTTCATATAGAAAATCAACAAAACATGTGACCATCAGTACACACAGCAATTTGGTCCTTAGATGACAAAACTTTGTTTCTCTTTCTGTGTTGTTTTCAGAAAGGAAACGGAAACAAACACAGAATTTAATGGCAACCTGGAGTCTGAAAGTGAACACTACCAGCCAAGTATTGGCAATTATATATCTAAAGTGGTCTTTAAATCTGTTTTTTGTCTGCTGTGTTCATTGTAGCCTATGTTCTGCACTCATTTACTTTATATAGTGTGCTGCACCATGGGGCCTAAAGAATACCATTTTGTTCAAATATATAAAAGTTACATTGAAGAAAGGTAAAAAAAAAAGGTCACTTGACTTGATTTGTCTCTCTCTCCCTCCCATCCTGTCTAAGGATGCGGCAATATGAGAATTCTGCACTGATGCTGATATCCAATATTCTTCATTTGCATCGGCTAATGTTTGATACTGATACATAAACATAAATGAAATGTAAATAACTGGTCCACATCCACCTGGATTATAATCACAGAGAAATATAAAACTTTTTGCTCTTCTGCAGTATAAAAATCAGATATGGGTTTAAAATATCCTTCAAATCTAAACATCTATCTGATGATAATTATACTTTTTGAGCAATTCTCTGCTGATACTCATGTGACTCTGATATCATGTGTGTCTACTCTTGTCTCCCTGTCTCTCTCCTTGCTTTCTTCTGTGTTGTGTTGCATCTGTATCCCAAAGCAAAGACCCAGCTGTGGCCACGTTGATGCGTGGGCAGGCCTCCCACCCACCGGTGGTGACCCTGCAGCGATTCCTCCTGGAAGTGCGCCACACAGAAAGCTCCAGCACATCGCTTCGCTTCTCCCAACCCAGCCGCGTTTCCTCCTCTGTTTCAAAGCAGGCCACGGAATCATGCACAGGCGAGCCTCCCACCGGCACACCTGACTGCTCCTTTTTCCTTGCTACACAGATACTATCACACCGCTGACCGTGACACAATTCCCAAATCGATGGCAACGGGATACCATTCTCTTTAAACTTGTCACGGTGTAAAACCAAAATATTGCCCCGTTGTTGTTAAAGAGGGTCAAGATGCAAGCGAGCACAAACAGTACAGGTTGTGTCCTCTGATTAAGTATTTATGCAGTGGCAATGGGAGAGAGAGATACGTTTACATAGCGCTGGCCGCTTGATCTGCCTCTCTTCCCTTCCCTTGTGTAATGCCCCCCCCCCCCCCCCCCCCGTGCCTCCCACTGGCACACACACCATCATTCCTAGTGTGTACTTCCAGCAATGATATCAAAAAGGTTTTTGGTCAAGCCAAAGAGAGGTCATTCTAATAATGCCCAAGGTCATCGGTGGGAGCCAGCGAGTCTCCCAGTCATTTTTCATTTGTTCACCGAGTTAATGACAGTTGCAGGGGGACGGGAACTTGGAGCCAGTAGCCATGTGATGTCACTAGCACATGCCAGGGGATTATAAGGGCAGGCAGGGGACAAGGACTGTGGATTAAATAGAAAAAAAAAACTTTACCACTCACTAGCAGTGTTTATGGGTTTTGTTCTCTCTGACGCTCCAGTGCTCTCAGAGGAGCTGAATGTATGGAAGTAACATTAATTCAAACAGTCTCGTTCTCTGGCTTCACTCAAGCAGTGTTTGAATGGGTACTGGCATACAACACACCGCTGTCAAAATATATGCCTATCAGCCCCTGCTGACGTTTCATAGTCAGACAGAGGAATAAACCGAACAATGCAGCCCGACTTAATATGCGCTTTTACTGTGACTCAATATCAGATGTTTGGTATGACCTTGAAAATTTGACTACATGTCAAATCCTGCAATTTAACATTCTTCAGATTCAAATACTTTCCCGTACAGACATTGTTTCTCGCAACATATGTGCTTGGTCAGTCTGGCTTACGTAGATATTCTACATATGGACATATGGACACGAAGTGATTACAGTCAGAGGATTGGACCTTAGCTGTTTACTTATGCAGTGCCAGGAATGCCAAAAGAAACACTTTCCTTGCATTGAAGGAGATGGAAATACATAGTACTGTGAAAAGTCAGAGATCACCCTTCATTTATGTAATGTACAGTCAAAATAGTCAACAAGTTATTTATTTGTTACTATCCAGAAAATAAAAAGCAAAAAACTTGTCTTTTTTATATATAATACCAAATGTTGCTCTGTTTAGTGTTTTGGGAGACTCGCTTTCAGTTTTTCAAATAATTCTGCAAGGTTCAGTTTAAGAAGTTGGTTGACTTTTCTGCTTATCAAGATCCAAATAATCCAAACATATTCAGTGATCTTGAGGTCTGGACTCTGGGGTGAACAGTCCATTGTTGAGACCAGCAGCAGTTTCATTGTTCATCTATTTTTGTCTGTTTCCTTTTCTCAGTAACAGCTTCTTGACAGCTATGCATCATTTCAGACCCATAAAGTTGAGTTGTCTTCTCACAGTGGAAGGACGGACAGAAACACCTGTGGATTTTTCCAGATCTGAAGTAAGAGTGGAGCTTGATTTTGTCCTCTCTCTCAAAAATGAAAGCTTTACGTGCTGTTTATCTGATGATGGCAGTTTTGAAGCTTACCTTTTTATTATTATTATTTTCTTCCTTTTTTTCAGGTTGAAAAAAATTCCAGAACCGTCAAGAATGTACCAAGAATTCCAAATTAGGAAATGCTACAAATACAGCATAAATAAAACCACACACAGACACACTACTGACTTATGTGGGCTCTTAACAGACTATAAAGAGCATATCTTCCATGAAAACATCAACACTACTTTTTCACAGACTTTATTTCAAAGACCACTTGTAATTATTTATGTAGCGCTAGGACTCTGAAGACAGCAGAGAATTTACACACTTGCCAAATGGTTTTGCTTATGGTTTAAAATATACCCAATTATAGTTGAATATACAGAGTATAACTTAATATTCAGTTTAATACAGTTAAAAAACTCTACAGTGACATGATTTATTATTACACATTCATTATTACAAGTTTCCATTCCACAAATGACAAATTTCAAATTTCCTCCTTAATGTTGGACACCACAAAGCATTTCCCTGTTGCCTTGATATTCACATGGCGCTTTGTCAACCCCTTGTTTTGCCTCTGCAAAGATAGCAGACAGTGCTGACCTAATTGTTGGCTGCTCAGCCCATCAGTGAGCTGTCCTCCCACAACTAAACCATGACTTATGCTTCACAAAACCTTAATGACAAGGAACGCAGCATTTCTGATAAATTCCATCTGTGGAGTGATCTCTCTCAGGTCCCCTTTGCCTTGCCGGCCAGCCTGTAGTTGCCACGGTTCTTCCAGCGCAAGGTCACGAAGTATAAATATGAATTGCATTTTGCATTACTTCCAGATGAGTGAAGCTGTCAGACCAATAATACCAGCTCTCACTCCTGCATTCTGCCACTTCTCCCCCCGTACTTTTTTTTTTTTTGGCCAAGAGGTCATGGGCAAATTGAAAGTGGCAGCTTGGCCAGCATGTCCAACAGACTAATATTGTTCAAGTGCTCTGTCATGGCACAGATCAGAGCTTCACAACACTTAGTATCTGCAAGGGGTCCCTGTGTTTTGGCTATTAGAACAACGCAGTCCCAGGATGGAGGCAAAAGGAGGGCAGATGGGGTCTCGTTCATGCCTCAAGGTACTACATTTCCCTGCTTATCAGTACTTTAAAAAGCATGGTGCCATTCTAGAGATTTAACAGGTGGTTAATGAGGATGAATTTTAAAATGAAATATCAATCACAGTCCACCCTGTCAGTAGTCAACCCTACTAGTCACACATACTCCACATGAGTTTGTTTGGGATTAGTCCTTGATTGAAGAGTCTTGATCATTTTTAAAGGGACATTCTGCATTTTTATATTTTCTGCATAATTAAATCTGCTCAACCAATTTGATCTGCCATGCAAGTGTATTTTATTCAGTATCCAAAGCAACCAGTCAACCCACACGTCTTCTTCTTCTTCTTTTTAATGTTGATAATGGTAAAATAGTGGTAAAAAATACAAAATCTCTGTGCATTATTTGGGTTACAATGCCCTGCATGTACCTCTCCACAATGATTGGATGAAAAAAATGTTTTAGGTCAAAAAGTTGTCAAAACAATGTAACATTAGACAACACACACCCAATTTTAGAGGCATAAAATGCTTCAGATGTCTGGTTCCTATCACCACCACTGTGAACCACCCGGAAGATGTTTACATCTTAACAATTTAACTATGCAGATTTTTTTGATGGGATTCCTCATACATATGAACCAAGAAGCCAAGTTGCATTGCATTTAGCATCTACTTTAGCAGCTGAAATTAACAAAGAAATATCCATAAGTAAATAATTTTCGCTTATTCCTTAATTCCTAATTAATTGTGCTGCAAAGTGAACCCATGTCTAACATATAGGCAAGAATTCAGACTTGTTTTCATGTAAAGCAACAAAAGCCTCATATAAGAAATAAAAGCCTAAATAACCAGAAAGCAAGCTGTATAAAGCAAAGTTGTTCATTAACAGCAAACAGTGAAGCTTTAAAGTAATATTCATTACTACAAGGCCTTCACATGGACCACTGATTTGATTTTTAACTTGAATACAGGAGGAAACTTTTCAGTGACTCAAAAAGTTTGAGAATCTTCCGCTCTCTACTCAGGATGACGCACCGTTTGTTCATAAAGTTCTCTGTTGCAGTTCTCAGTGTTAACATGTTTGAATGAGAGAAAGATGCCAACACCTCAGAGGGTTCCTCTCATCTCCGTCTTCACCTACACATGATGACTTGTCATTCTGTTCCACTTCATTTCATTACTGCCTCTGAACTCTGTCAAAACAGAGCATCATTGATAAAGTCGTGTCATTGCTATTAGCTCGTCTAGTCTTTGAACTAGAGGTAAGGAAGAAACAGAGGAGCTTTAGTCATGTTGGGGGGGGGCACAGTCTCCCTGCAGAGGAATCTTTGGATAGATGTAAGTAAAAGAGCTGTATGTGCGCACATCCAAAGGCTCTAATGATTATACACGTAAAGGGGAATTTATGTTTTTCAGACCAGAAATAAAATAAATAATGGTGCCTGTCAGTGAGATATATTGAGATTGCTATGGGGGCAGAAACAGGTAGGGGGTATACTTAGACTGGAAAATAGAAAAGAAAAAATCTCGAGGAGTGAATATTCATATCACACTTGTCATCTGTGATAACGAGAGGCGTCCATTCCACACTGTTCAAAGAGGACCAGAGTATTCGGAATGTCTTCAGAGGTATTTTGGTGCCCGTTTTTAAGGAGAGGAGCAGAACACGGCCGAGCGCAATTCAGCGCGGCCACAAAAGACGCAGGCGAGCTGAGGGAGCTCCAAAAAGCCTTTCTGATGTTATCAAAATATCAAAAGTAAGTCGCACATGGGAGCTGTGACAGGGGGTCAGGGTCCACGTCTCCATCTTCACGTGTGTCGGGACAGGTCTGGCCGGGAGAGCCGCGGTGTAAATGGCCTTCTACGCCTGTCATCCCCTTAATAGACTTGTCAAACCAATGGCAGCGCCTCAGGAGCGAGGCTGGTGGCATATCGTGCAAAAGCCATATGTGGGGAGGTGTCAGAGGGTCGCAGAGGGAAACGAAGGGGGGGGGGGGGTAAAGTATAGTGAAATTATATAAGGGAACTCGTATGAAAAGTTATGAGAGAGGGATAATTTGGACTGAGGTTTGGCGGCTTTGAGCCCAATTCTTCATTTCTTTCATTTCACTCATTTATTTATTATTCTTTCCTGGTGTTTTGTGTGATTTCGTATCTTCGTAACAGCTGAGATTTGACAGAAGAGGATGTTTGAAGGCCTCATTTTTTGTCACAAAAGGAAATGTTAAACGTGCCGTTTTGTTATTTACTGATTTATTCATTCGTTTATTCCAGCGTCCACACATAATACGCTCTTTATGCTCTTATAAGGAGCAGTAAATGTTGCAATAGCCACTCCGTTGTCAATTGGATATACAGGAAGCTATAAAGCTGTGGAGGGGCCGAACTTGTTAACCACTGCGTGTCCAGTTAGTGGTTTAAGATGATTTTTAACATTAAAAAGTCTTAGTCACAAAGTGTAGTTCCTCCATGACCACCTGGTAAAAGTGAGAGGAGGTCCAGAGAACGGGCAGCGATTATTCACCTGATACATCAGCCTGACCGCTAATCCTCGCTTAGAGACACACCTGCAGTAAAACCGTAAGGAACAGGTCTCCATCGTGATTTAATACTGTACCTTGTACTCTGTACCTTGATTTGTGCGTGTGAGTGAAAGATTTAAAGGCTCTTTACCAATTTAACGGTTCTTCCTAGAACCTTCAGGCTGTTAATGCTAAAGGTCCCTTTGGGAACCAATGGCACCACGCAAGGAACCTTTTTTTGAACTTTTATTTTAAACAGTGGGCTGGTTTTTGGAATATTGTAAATAATAATAATAATAACAACAACAACAATAATAATAATAACCAAACGTTACTTCCGACGATATAGTTACACACCCCGGGCTACATATTCTATGAGTCTGATCAAGCAGCCTAGACTGTATAAAACAGTTCATTTACTGCTTTTCCAGTCTTCAGTGAATCATTTGTTCGTTTTCAAAGCAGAAAGGTGTGGCGTGTGTAAGTCGTTCTCAGTCCTGCGCTCACCTCTAACTCCTAATCAAGCTGTAAAATGAAACGTGTGGCAAACGGCCTGACCTGTTTTTACTTTTCAGCGCGTGAGAAGTTCATCTTGAGCTGTAGTGTGTACTGTGTGTGTGTGTGTGTGTGTGTGTGTGTGTGTGTGTGTGTGTGTGTATGATTGCAGGTGTACACACACGGACTGTGAGTGTTGATCACGGCCAGTATCAGAAAATAAGGAGGCCATAATAAATGTCCCCTGGACTCGTGTTTTTTCTTCCACAGATAACACAAATAAATGTAGCGAAACCATAATGGCGGTGTCAGCGCCCAGAGCGCCTCATAAATCACACCCACAGCTTTTAATTCGTTTCATTGGCTCTCTTAATCTCACTCCCCAATACAGTACACAGCAGCCTAATGTTCCAAATGCCTTAAAGAAAAGAAACACACACACACACACTCACACACACACACACAACGCACTCACACAACACACTCACACACACACTCACACACACACACACACACACACACATATATATATATATATATATGTGTGTGTGTATGTATATATCCATATATATATATATATATATATATATATATATATATATATATATATATATATATATATATCCGTATATATCTATATCTATATCTATCTATCTATCTATCTATCTATCTATATATATATATATATATATATATATATATATATACGCTTAAATACAATAAATACACATATCTCGTATTGTTTATTCGTTTATTTCTTTTGTCTTGTGAGTTTCTCTCAGATTATTCCAGCTTTTCCGAGTTAAGTTGTGTTCGGTAGATAAACAGTGAGGTGTATTAACAGCAGTAAATCAGGCGCTTCAGAGCGAGCGAGTCCAGCCCAGAGATAAAACAAAGGGAGCGAGTGAAAGGGCTCTGCTGGAGTAAACGGCTCGTCTGCAGGGAGCTGAGTCCTCAGGTATCTCTCATTAGAGCACATTCAGAGCTCAGTTTGGGTGTTCTTTCCTTTTCGCACCCTTCAAACCGCCCACACAGACCCACTGAGGCAGAGCGTAATTAGACACACTGTTCCTTTAATTGTGTGGTACGTAGGCTAGTTAAAGTTATAAAAAATGTATTAAAATGTAAAAAAAAAAAAAAAAAAAAAAAAAAAAGTTAGCCTGTGGGCCCGCGCCTTTATCTCTCTGTGGACAAGACAGCAGCTTGTCTCGAGCCTTCCAAAATCTCTCAACCCTGTTCTTACATTACGAACTCTCTCTCTGTCTCTCTCTCTCTCTCTCTCTCTCTCTCTCCCCCCTCTCTCTCTCTTTTTATTTCACTGATCTGAAGTTGAAATGCGAAGGCAGCAGCACTAAGCCTTCAAACGTGTGATTTTTTCAAAAGATCTCTGGAAGCAATCTCAGCCCGCCTGACCCCTGACAGCTGCACATCTCTTTATTTCTCTCTCTGCCGCCACTTCATTTGGTAGAAAAGCTCTCAGATTCACACCTCTGCCGGTCAGCACAAGTGTTTATTATGTGCATACACACAAAATACCCCACAGTGAACATGAGCAAAAAAAAAAACACCTCTACGCCATCCGGGCTCTCTCTAAATCCAGGCCGTCACGCGCTGTTTTACGTCTACATCGTGTCATCCATTACAGAGAGAGAGAGAGAGAGAGAGAGAGAGAGAGAGAGAGAGAGTGAGAGTTCAGAACGATTAATGTTTTGGTTGGTGACAACAGGGTCCACTATTCCATTCGGTCTCTGGCTGCATAATCTGAATAGGTGGACACATGGGACAGTAACCTGCCAAGATTTTTCCTTTCCTTTTTTTTTTTTTTTGCATGTTTTTATTTGAGCTGTACTGTACTTTTTGTTTTGTTCTTTCTTGTTTGTTTTAATGTTTTTATTTCCAATCATGTTGCATTTATTATCTTTTTATAACGTGTTGGGTTTGTTTTACGTTGGATTTCTATACGTCTCGAAATATGTCTCGAAATGACTTTTTAAAAGACCTTTTTGCTGTTATAAGTAAAAAAAATAAATACATAATGAAATACATACATTTTAAAAAGAAATATATTAACATTTTAAACCTAAAATGTAACCAAACTGGCTTAATTTTAAAATGTTTATATTTTATTTTTATAGATTTTTACAGACTTTTATTTTGTTAACTTACGGTTGGAAGTTCAATTAACTTTTTATTGAACTCGCTTTTTAAGAAAACAACTTTTTTTTTCGTTTTTCTTTCTTTCTTTATTATTATTATTATTATTATTATTATTATTATTATTACCGTAGTAGCAGAAGGAGTAGTAGACCAGTCGTTGTTATAGCGGTTGTTATTATTGCCATTATTATTATTATTATTATTATTATTGTTGTTGTTGTTGTTGTTGTTGTTGTTGTTGTCATATTTTTAATAAGTATTAGTAAGGTAAGTTCATCTCACCGCCCAAAGTTTTCCTCTCGGCTGCCCTGGCTGTGTTGAGCTTTATACACTGGCCTACTGACCTCATTTCAAAGCAAGTCGAAGCTTTTAGTGTCCGACTGTCCTCCCAGTACCTGCCTCTGCTTTGCTCACCATCACAGTGCAGCCTTTACATCAAGGCAGCAGTACAGGCTCCTAACTCTGCCTCGAAAAGGCGCCTGTAATAAAATGTTTATTTGCAGTTTTGTCTGAATGCAGTAGAATGTAGCTCTCCCCTCCCACTCAGAGAGTGTATATGTAGTGGGACCCTCCCTCTTTTGAAACGGGACTGCGGGCTCTATCATTAGATCGGATGGCAAGTCTTTATACAAAGTGTTTTGCATAATTACATACCAAAGCCAGAATAGCCACCCTCAAATTTTATGGGTCACAAAGCATCCACAATTGCCACATTATTGCCCACCGAAGTCCGGCCCAAGCAATGACAAGGAATGAAAAAAAAAATCTCATCTGCCTAATCTAAGCCTGGGAGATTGAAATTTCATTCTAACAATAAAAAAGTAAAGAAGATTATTTCCAAACTGACAACTTGTTTACATATAGTTGTAAAGTTCAGAGGACTGGCCAAGACTTGAGGGAACGTGATTAGAGAGTGCACACTCAATCTAGCAGTGTAAAGAGAAGCCTGTAGAGAGCAGATTAAAGCTCCCCCGTCCACACTGGGAACCATGTCCACCTTTGTGTTAATGCCATTAAGATATTCGGCCATAATGCAGCCTGTCTGCTCTCTGAATAACGCAGCGTTCGGTTTCTGTGCAAAATATAAGCCTCTCTCTCTCGCTCCCTCTCTCTCTCGCTCTCTCTGTGTGTTCTGCATGTGTTATATTTTGGCGTAGTAGCAAAATAGAAGTGCAACCACCTGTACACTATCCGTCCGTCCAGTGGAACAAATGAGAGAAAGACAAGAAACTCGGTTACATAAACGCCTCGAAAAACGAAGAAGCAACATCTCCATTCGGAGCAGCAGAGAGAGAGAAACCTACTCAGCAGAGCAGCAGATACCTCTCACACACACACACACACACACACACACACACAGACACACACACACTCACACACACACACACACACACACACACACACACACACACACACACACACCTCCTCCCAACACACTCTTCTCTCAGCGCCGCTCTCTTTCCCACTTTCCGCTTTTATTTCTACATTTCATTCCAAAAACCAGTGATGATCTCGGACTGTAATTCAGCCTCTGCGTCCTCAGATCCTCAGCGTCAGAGCTGTAATGCTTTCCTGCTTTTGACTGCATCAGAAAGGTGCTAAAGGAAAACTGGACGCGCATAAAAAGCTTTTGAAGTTATACTCGCGCGCAGATTTGGAGTAAAACAAAAATAAGACAAAGGAAAGATTAACAATAGGAAAGAAAAGGGGGGAAAAAAAGGAAAAACACCGGGAATTCGTCTTCACACTGTGCAGTAGAGTTTCATGGCTTATTGTCTTGGCCTGTCTCATAAATAAATAAGCAAAGAAATAAATAAATAAACGCCAAATAAATAAATAAACAACGAAACAGCGAAATAAATAAATAAATAATAAATAAATGCGAGATCTATTTTTCTAAATATTTAATCTGTTAGACTGCATTTGTTCAAACACTGAAAAACACCGTGATGTTTATAATGAAAAGAGGAAGAACAGCCCGTGAGGACAGACGATGGAGTAATGAGTCGAACAGGGCGGTAGCTGTTCGGTTTTGTCTGATATTTTCATCACACCGTAACTGACTCTCCTCCTCGGAGACCGAACACTGAATACAGCTGAATAAAAACAAAACACATACATATTAAAATCCACACAGACGCAGTCTGGGCAGTGAAACTGGAGAGAGTAAATAAACACAGGACCTGTGTGTGTTTACACGCTCAGTGTAGACCGATTATACGATTATAAACAGAAATAGCCGAGCAGCTCACTTTTCTTTCTTTCTTTCTTTCTTTCTTTCTTTCTTTCTTTCTTTCTTTCTTTCTGATCGTAATGGTCAGGTGTCGGAGGGCGGTTGAAACAGCTGATTAACCTCCCTCTGATCGCACACTGAGCTGCTCACTATTCACCTCTCAGGGTTTAAAGTGTTGGCGAATCGATTTGTGGCTGTTCAGAAAAGAAAAAAACAAAACCAGCTTACAGTTTTATGCTGTGTTGAGTTCATAAACCAAATAATAATAATAAAAAAAAAACATTTAAAATAGAACACATCACTGTAACAAATCACCACCATCATCATCATCATCATCATCATCATCATCACCATTATCATCATCATCACCACCATCATCATCCTCACCGCAGCTACATTTCATGTGCACACTATCAGAAATAAAGGTGTGGTATCTTCAAGGGTCCATCCCAGTACCTTCAGTCAGGAAACACAACTGCATCATAATGTTAAATATATTGAAATGATCTTTTCGGAGACTCCACACACCCCGCCTCGTCTCCAGGCCTTTTATTTTACTGTTCTGTTTTAAAACATGAGGTTTTGAAAAGGGACAAATACGGTCTTTACCACTGGGAAAACCCTATTCAAAACCTCTGTTGTACCTTTGAGATACGTTTACATTGTTTTTACCTTGATGAGAAATGGACCTGCACAGAACCTTCATTTCTCAACATTCCCAACAGACAGTAAACGAACTGTAGGTGATGAGCTTGTATTTGCATTCAGGATGATCAGGACATTATTATAAAAATATATAATATAACAGATCGTTAAGAAACCATTAATAAAGCACAGATCTCTCAGTCAACAATGAGTGGACGAGTTAAACCGAAAAGATCGTTTAAAAGAAGTGAATAAATAATGAATTAAAAATGTCATCCTCAACAAGAATAACAACAACATAATTACCAAACAGTAACAACAACAATAAGAACAATAGTAACAGCAATAATAGGGATAGTAATAACAATTAAATATTATTATTATTATTATTATTATTACCAAATATCTGCCCTCTAATTTTAATTAGCATTAATTCACATATATAACGTAAGACAGAAAAACAATACAAATGAACCGTCATCTGTTATCCTATTAAAGCTAACGATGCTTAGCTAATTGTATAACAATAATAATACTAATACTACTACTACTACTACTACTACTACTAATAATAATAATAATAATAATAATAATAATAATAATACATCGTGTATTCCAGCTCACTAAAAATACAAACGTTGTGGAATTTAAATCAGACTCTTATTTGCAAAACACTGTTCAGTTAAGACTCGAGAAAAAATAAACAAGCGTAAAGTTGAAAGAGAAAGAAAATAAAAGGTGATAGTAACTGGTGTTTAATCACACAGGACATGTGTGTGCACATTACTGCTAAAACACACTCTAATCTGTGGCTGGAAGGTGGAGAACTGAAAAGGCAACTGGAGGTCGGGTTCACCAAAGGTTCCCTCTGACTAGAGCACAAAACAGCGCCATCTCGCTTCCACACAGGGAATGAGACGCTGTGTGCTCTGCACTGAGTGAAGTGAGTTTGGTGGAACAGTGCTGAGGGTTTTAATGAACACCGCACATCTGAAGTCTTAATGATTAAATATTCACATGAATGTGGTTTTCATCAACACCGCTGCTCTTTCACCTTCAGCTGTTTCAACACGGAAACACTTCACCAAAGCTCTTTGTTGTTCTTCTTTGTTTTGTTTTAGATTTTGTTTTATTTCTGCTTTATTTTTTTGGTTATTGAACAGCAGCCACTGAACACTGTGTTCAGAAGGATGAAGAAGAGGCTGAAGTGTGTGACCACGCTGGAGATCCACACTGAGGAAGGGTGAGCTCCACGATGAAGGCAACGTGTGCAGTTACACCGGCCAGCTCTCATCCACACACTGATAGAGCCCCCCGAACCAGTGCTGGGTGGTCCTCTCACCCAAGGACAGCAGCTGGATTTCCAAACGATCCGACACGAAAGAGCAGGTGTGGGCCTGCTGTAGTGGTACCGATGATGATGAAGATGACTGAGAAGTGATAAGACTGTAGTATCTACCGTTATCACAGCATTATTATATAATAATATGTTATTGTTATTATTATTATTAATAATAATAATAATGTTATTATTATTATTATTATTATTATTATTATTATTGTAGTAGTAGTAGAAGGAGTAGTAGAACAGTCGTTGTCATAGCGGTGATTATTATTATTATCATTATTATTATTATTATTATTATTATTATTATTATTATTGTCATTATATTGTATGTATTCTTTGTTGCTCTTGTTGTAATCATGATTGTGTTATAACTGTTGCTTTTTTAAGAATAATATGGACCACAAATACTGTGTGTACTGTTGTTGCAACTTTTGACGATTATTTGACGATTACTGCAATAATTAATCAAACCGATTATTTCCAGTGATCTGAATGATCTCAGAGAGACCTGCGCTGTTACAGATCAGTATCAGTGTAAATGTGTGAAGGGAAGTTCAAATGAACAATGTTTATTAATCTTGACGCTTGGCGCGTGACGGTAAAGGTAAAGAGCACACACACCGCACACACACGCACCGGCCCGGGCCACACAGTCAGGACCCTTAACTGCTGAACATGGTCTAGTGTCCATCAACGAGTGACGCCAGTTCATCGCCTCAGAATATTATAAGCACTCTGATCTGCGTGCGTGGACATGAGAGAGAGAGAGAGAGAGAGAGAGAGAGAGAGAGAGGGAGAGAGAGAGAGAGAGAGAGGGAGGGAGGGAGGGAGACTGTAACAGAGATGAGGATACACCCGCAGTAAATATCTAATCAGTAATATGCAGTAACAGTACAGCGGAGCTGGATACACTCGGAGGGTTTCTTTTCCAGCTCTGCTGCAGCCCACCCGCCCTGCTCGAGCTGCTCACAGCGCTGCTGCTGCTGTTTTCTTATAATCATGCACGAACTGCCCGCGACCCTGAACTGTTCCTGACACTGTAGAGCTGACTGTGTGAGGGGGAAGGGGCTCCAAACACAGTGAAGATTCTCCAATTTGGTCATCTCTGTATCAATCTCAGGGTCATCTGAGGCGTATTAACACACCTAAACAAATATCTGGACTAAAATCATCGTACACACTGAATCAATAAAGCCAGGTGATAAAAGCAAGTATTATTATTATTATTATTATTATTATTATTATTATTACTATTATTATTATTGTTGTTGTTATCCTATATTTAATGTGTTTTTGGACAGTCTTCTCATTAATCTACAGCACTGTGTTGCTCCAGCTCACCCCAAGCAGCTACAGTGACCTGCTTTTAATATAGAATCTGCATTTGGATAAACTTCACGTTCACTTCAATGTGCAATTTGAAAAGACATATTAATAATAATAATAATAATAATAATAATAATAATAATAATAATAATAATAATAATAATATTAACAATAATGGCCTAATAAATGAAATATAGGTGAAATCGGTAATGCAATTGGGATTTAACTCAAATAAACTAATTTTAATTATTTTAAATAAACAAAAAATGCGCCAAACACCCCAAACCGCCTCGCTGCGTTTCTGAGGGCATTCCTGCGCATCACTGGAGCTGATTTGAGAGAATTTCTTCTGTGGTCGACTGTAACAGCCCTCGTGCCTCCCGAGCTGATCTCCAGTGAGCGATCTGCCCTGCACTGTTCTCTAACACGGCCACATCACTTAATGTAGGCCTCTATTAGATCCACAGTTAAATAAATAAATAAACAAACAGTTAAATAAATAAATACAGCACATTTCCTCCATTAGCGCGTTGCTTACGTATGGGAGTCATGGCTCCTCTCTACAAAAGATAGCAGGCGACTGGACTCAAAATGAAAAGATTCATTCGTTTCGAGAGGTTAGCAAAGTTGCCTGCGCCGTGACTAGCATTGCCAAGTGGCTTTGCCTTGTCAGCACAAAAGGGCTTCAAAAGAAATCTCTAAAAACACTCAAATATACATACACTGAAACACTCTCACAGCCCTACCTCGACTGCAGTTGTCTTTTCTCTCGCCTCTATTCTGCCACTACAAAGCACTGTGCCCCTTTTGTAAGTCTGAGCAGTTTTTTCGACATGAACTTTGCCACTGCGGTGTCGACCAGCCCCCTTCTTCTCCCTCCGCGCACTACATAGGCGGCTTTTGTCGCCGCGCAGGGAAAAGGGGGCTCGAAGAGAGACGTCTCGCTTAAGTTTAACTCGGGAAAGACTGCACTTCTTCAAAAAGGACCAAAACCACTTCTCGCGCATGATGAGTGGAAGCGCGGCCCAACAGCTCAGGCCTGAACCAACCCATCACAGAGAGAGAGAGAGAGAGAGAGAGAGAGAGAGAGAGAGCATCATCTGTGCTCTCCAAAATGAGGGGGGAGAGGAGGGATACAGAAGCACCCGAAGATCAGAGTCTGTTCTCCTGGCTCTGGATCTTTGAAATTAACGCGACACACACACACAAAAAAAGTTCCAAGCAGAACCGCGTCCATCATCCCATCATCCACTGCGGCGTCTGATTAAAATAACATAGCAGAATGAAGCGAACACAAACACGCGGTCCGCACAAGTCTGGAGCGGGATGTTTTACGTTTTCGGCACTTTAGGAGAGGGCATGTGACGCTGCACGAGCCGAACGCATCAGTACCTTTGATGGCACACCGCACTGCTGCTGGTACAACAGGATAACTACTGGGTTTCAGCTGCGGGGTAAAAACCCGTGATTTTAACTGGCTGAAAATGCTTTGAGGTCTGATATATGGTTCTTATCCAATCAGGCTGAAAGTAGGAAAAATGTATGTACTGAGATCAGGTAGCTTGGAAGGTAGATAGTTAGGCAGTCAGACAGATAGATAGATAGATAGATAGATAGATAGATAGATAGATAGATAGATAGATAGATAGATAGATAGATAGATAGATAGATAGATAGACAGACAGACAGACAGATAGACAGATAGATAGATAGATAGATAGATAGATAGATAGATAGATAGATAGATAGATAGATAGATAGATAGATAGATAAACAGTGACCTACATTTTTAACACAAAACATGTAAACAGTCCTCTTACTTCTACTGTCACTCATAATACGCAGACACCGAATGCAGCATCAACACAGGCTACATCTTTTATGAACAGATATGCAACCACTAAAGAACAAGTCAGCGCATATCCTTCACTGGGGGGTAAAAGGTGTGTGCGATTGTTTGCATACGCCGCAGTGTCTCAGTGAGGAGGTGAATATTCTCCAATGCTGTTCGAGAGCAAAACACTTTGCGGCAGCCAATAACGCCACATATATATATCAAGCTGGGAATCTTTGGAGTTATTTGTTTAAAGCCTGTTTTAGGCCAGACTGGGCCGACTATAAACGGTGAACCATCTCACCAACCCCCTCAGTCTTCCTTTGTGTGCAAGTTGGCTCAAGGTCTCGGGAGGTCCTGGAAGTGACAGTTCTGTGAATAGCGGGTAGATGGCACAATTTTCTAACATTTAGAGAGAGGAACCCACCGAGCCGAGAGCAGCAAGTCCATTTTAAAGCACTTTATTCAAAATAACAAAGATAGCTCTGACAGACAGTCGAATACACACAGGTCGCATCTCTCCGCCAAGTAAGCAGCACAAAGCCGCTCATGATTCGATTTATATTCGAGATTTAAAAAAATTAAAATTAAATAATAATAACAATAATAATAATAACAATAACGACAATAAACCGGCATGAGCTGATGTGAAATAATGATTCTAGCTGCTCTGAATCAGCAGTTGCTGAGGGTCAACACTATCCACGCATAACCAGCCTAATGATTACATATAATAAGTGCTTGATGGAAGGGGAAAAGTCTTGAAGCTGATATTTGTCTTGAACGTTGTCCGCCACGCGCTCCGGATTAAACACTGCTGGGAGGCGTCCTGAAGACTTCAAACAGCAAAACATTTTTTGACAGGCCACGTATTTTCTACGACAGGAGGGTGCTTGGAGATCACCCTCACATCCAACAAAGCCTCGCATGGACGCGTTAAAACTTTAAAAAGAAGAAACATCTTAAGATTCTCCTAAGCCGGTACCAGATGAAGCAGGCAATGGTGAGAATGGTTAAAGTGTCGTTTTTGGGGTGTGTGTATGTGTGTGTGTGTGTGTGTGTAGCGTGGTGAGAGTGTGGTGTGTGCGGAGGGGGTACTAGGCAGTGCCTATTATCTCTTTGGGGGTCGCTATGGAAACCGATTGCCGGCTCTTCCTTCATCGAGCTGAGCTCATCATAAGAATAACATGGGCCTACTGCATGATGCATATTAAAGCCATGATGGGTTCAATAAAGATGCTAAATACACACGATAAACACAAACTTTACACGTTACACTCAATCGCTATTTAGGCAACAGTCCGTATCGTGGCTTGAGTAGCTTAATTATTTCACATGATTGTATGATTGCAAGAAATTAGGCCCAGCAATAGCCAGATTTAATATGAATACTGATTTTCAGCAGCAGCAGCATCAACCGCTTCTACGAGCCAGAATGCTGAAATGAAGGAGTTGCTCTATAGACTGATGGTTAAGGTGGTGGACGATGGTTGCTCTCTTTTTTTAAGTGCCCTCCTTAAAACAATAGCCTCATCAACGCAAGCTTATCAATACATCTCCTGAAACGCGCTCTCTGACGGACAGGCTGGGTTTGATCAATACAGAAGCAGTTAGAAATCACAGTGCGTTGGCTCGCGCGCCCGGCCGAATCCCAAAGTGCTTTTTTTCCAGGAGGAAATAAATAAAAGTGACATTGTACGGAGGGAGACCTCATTAGTTCGTTGTCCAACGCTAATAAAAGAACAGAAGTGCAAATTATAGAGTTCAGCATCAACACACGCTCTGTCAACTAAAATCAAGGCGGTGAAGCCTTGATCCAGATCACTCCTCTCTCAGACCCGCAGCTCCAGCTGACAGGCGAGTCTGCCTTCAAACCTGAAGAAGACAGCGACTCTCCGCTCCTCTCAGTGAGAGACAGAGGAAACCGAGTCCACCGAGAAATATTAAGCACTTTGTTTCTAGACTTAAACTTACTGTTTACTGCAGAGGCCGTTAACACTAACAACAACAACAACCACAACAACAGCAGCAGCAAACGCTCCAAAGTGCAGCGAACCCGCAGTTATTTAATGCGTGAGGAGAACAAAATAAAACAATGTAGAATAAAAATAAAATCACTGCCATAATAAATAAGTATAGATGCAGGCTGCGTGCATTTTACGCTCGTAATCAATCGCAGATACAAGGGCACGTTTAAAAGACCAGCACAGCCATCAATCAATTCCGACCATCATCTAAAGCAGCCTATGGGGATGAATGACACCAGACACAAACTACAGAGTGAGTGTTAGAGAAACTTCCCTAATCCTACAATATTACACCTTCGCACTGAAAGAAAGCAGATGTACATTATACAAAAATAAAGAAGAAAAAATAAATAGAAATATAGAAACTAAACTTTAATATGCTTAGAACATGCTTCGCACAGGCAGCAGTGAGGAACCAGTATAATTATTTTTTATTATCACTGTGATTGCAATTATTATTATTATTATTATTATTATTATTATCATTATACTTTGGCAATCAATCGTACTAATAGTAAATCTTATCAACACAGAACGTCTCAGTTGACGTGATCGTAGACAGTGTATCTTTAATAGATAACAGAGCATTCGCAAGTGACGCTAAAGTATTATTATTATTATTATTATTATTATCGTTATTATTATTTTATTATTCATGTTATTATTGATATTATTATTGCCCAAATGGGGCCAGCACTGACCTAAGCGCACACCCCAAACGCTGGGGGAACTTTCTATGGCGCGGAGATTGATCATGTAAGTATGAAAATCTGACGATTTGTTTGACTCAACAAAGCGGAATAAAAAGAAGCAACAATAATAAACTAAAAGTCCGCGTCATTGAAAAGTCCAGCCTCTTTCTCGAAGTGCGGCTCCGGACAGCAGGCGAGGCTCGAACCGGCTGCATTTGTGTCAGGAAAAAAAAAGTTTTCCTGAGGCCCCCAGTGTGGATGGAGGGGGGGTCTTTTCTCTCAGCAATGTGGTTTCTATTAGGAGCCGGAGCTCCGCTCCGAGGAGCAGTACTTGCACTGGACTGCAAGACGCCATATTGACTCAACTAATAGGACACCAAGTTAGAGGCGAGCTCGGAGGGAAGCCTTCGCACGGCTGGGCTCCTCTCTCTGAGAGCTGAATAGGTGCACAGGACTCGTTTGGAGACGGACTGGTGGAACTGAGCAGGAAGCTGTGACCGCAGAACAGCGGCTTGTTCGCCACTTTCTGTCATGTTCCGCGCTCAAAACAGACGATGGCAGTATTTGACATGCAGCCCGCTCAGATGTGCAGCTTAGCATTTCATTGCTAATTCAGACGCGCGTGCGGCGCCTCTGAAGAACACCAGAGAGTTTGCACATGGAAGAAGAGTTCACCCGAGGCGTCATGATCTTCACCATCATATTCATTCTAAAAGGTGCATTTAATAGCGCAAGAGAGCACGAGGACAAATAATAATAATAAAAATAATAATAATCATCATCATCATCATCATCATCATGCTTAATAACGTGTGCATACTTTTGTTCCATTTATAGCCAATGTTAGACGTAACTTCGACCATTTGCATGCCAAACTTGGAAGCCATTCGCTTTTTTTGCACTCACACGCACACACACACACGCACACACACACACACACCCCTTAGCAGTGTAACACCCCCCCCACTCCAAACACACACATCATGACAGAAGTCTCTGATTGACCGACCACTCACAAAATGACAAAACATGGCAAGGCTTTTGATTTCAAATTCATAAATTATAATTTAATACCAAGAACAAATTTACAGCAGAATGCTTGTTTACAATAAGCTAACACAAACAAACAAGAATTGTTTTCAACTATAAACTTCCACACACACTCACGTTTATCACTTGCAATTAATAATAATCAATAATAATAAAAAAGTATCTATACGTTATCAATACCCTGCAGTAATATATTCTTATATATTTATATAAAAACGTGGGTCAGTTTAAACTGTTCATAATTACAATCATGTATCATTCTCTGGTCCATATGTGGCAATGGGAACAGCCCGAGATAACTGTTCGAATCAACTACACAATATGATCCCTTTTTATCCAACCACAACATGGTGTCTTGTGTGTTGAAGAAAAGCCTCAGAACAAGGACGAAATTGCAAGCTTTCACACATACACACACAAGGCATCTGTTACAGACCGAAAAGGAGCAGGAACACTAAGTCAAAATAGCCACCCCTTTCCAAACCAGCTCACCCTGTTAAGTCTTAGCCTATTATTGAACGTTTTGTTTCTTTTCTCTTTTTTTGTCCTTTTTTTTCTTTTTTAAATACAAGGGCTAGTGTACTGAATGCACAGATTATATCTATACAGTCAAAAACATTTACATTTATATATATCAAAGGTAAAATAGGTTAGCGACCTGTGGCCATGCATTCACAGTCTAAATACATGAAAAAAGAAAGAAAGAAAAAAAAAACATTTGTCTTAATATGTATATACATTACAAACATAACTTTCAGTGCTACTAGCTAAGTCTGCCACTCATTTTTGAAGACATTTGTTTTATTTTTTACCGAAAAAAATGGCAACCACAGTTTTTTTCTTAATCACATATACTTTGTATAAGAAAAAAGTCCTTGAAATGAATTGACCTATATTTACAAGAATACTGCCTCTAATCGTTGTCTCTTTTTATTTCAAGTGAAATACACAATCATAAGACTGAGCTGTAAAATTGAAGCGTGTTCCCCCTCGTCGTCTACAGCCTAGCGTTGAACAAACAAATCAGTGTATTTTGCGCTTTTACAGGCACTTTAAATGCTTGAAGGGTT
This sequence comes from Pygocentrus nattereri, assembly GCF_015220715.1. NCBI lineage: Eukaryota > Metazoa > Chordata > Actinopteri > Characiformes > Serrasalmidae > Pygocentrus > Pygocentrus nattereri. Next base: position 31,396,763 of record NC_051217.1, on the reverse strand, counting down.
GGGGAGACTTTTTCGAGATGTCTTCATTAATACTGCTGCTCAGGAAACAAATACAAATAATAATAATAAAAAGACTGACGACCCCCTTCACTTCTCCCACCTTCAAAACAGCCTATAGATGAGCTAGTAAAACATTTTTGAACTGTAGCGACGATTCCGCACCGCATTGTGAAATCGACTGAAACAGATGCAACTTTCACCCTCCAAGCCAGTGATTTGTTCTGTCGCTTTACAGTAAGACCTGTTTCACTACAGCCCACTGGTTCACTACAGCGGAGCAGCTCGCAGCTTCTACACAACATGACTAACAACTGTCTAATGTGGTCAAGTTTATAGCTTAATCGTTGAAGAGGTGATGCTTTGCGGGTGTTTGACAAATACACAGAACATTAGTGGCATGGACAGGGACACCCCGCTGTGTTACGGCTAATCTGGCCTTTAATGGACTGGTCAGCTCATCTGAGCTGATACTCAAACCTGAAGTCCAGAAATCCCTACTCCCGCTCGTTAAGGGGATATAAGTGCGCTTGCAGCATTTCAGTAATAACCTTGTCCTATATTATATTGCTGTAGATTTCCTTTTTAATTCTCGAAGAACGTCTTTACATTACTCAACTGGTTTATAAGTCGTGGTTATTAGAAAAAAAACAAACAACAAAAAAAAAAACACAACTGCATACTACAAAATCACATAGGCCGGTTTGGAACCAGAAAGGAGGGAAAAAAAGAAAAAAAATACAAAACAGCTATAGATACATGGACACAGGACAAATATAGCCATTTGGGGAAAAAAAGAAAAACGGACTTTTTTCTTTCCTCCTAAATTTCTCCAAATTATCGCTTTAATGCACTTTATAGTTTCCAATCCCCCCCCCCCCCCCCCCCCCCACCAAAAAAAAGGATTATCAAAATCCTTTGAACATTTTTGTCCTTTTATTCTTTTTGTCCCTTTTTTCTTTTTCTTTCTTTCTTTTTTCCTTTTTTTTATAAAAAAAAGCATAAGAACAAGTTGTTCAGAATGACACTGGGAGCAATGTGGATTTTTGAAAGTTCACTGAATCTCTGAATTTTTTTTAATTCACAGTCTTTTATGAAAACGTCTTTTTTTTCTTCGTGAAAGTAAACTCGTGTAACAGCCGTTTCCTTCTACAAAAGAAGCGCTAACTATTGTAGTCACAGCTTCCCTTTGATCGCTCCTTCTGTTTATTGAATCGGCATGTAAGGCCAGTTAAAACTGCTCCCCGAAAGCAACATATCCCGGATGAGGGTTTCAATTGGGGTTTTACCTACCAATCGGACGAAAAATAATTGCTCTATGACCGAAGAGGACACTGTGCGAAGAGAAGGCAAGCGTAGTAATAACTTTCCAAATCGGGTTGGCTGGTTGGGGTACTGGCTCCGAACGTACTCCTCCAGTGCACACTGGGACTTCTCCTGCAAACTTTCGACATGGGCCACGTCTGACAGACCACAAGCATCTATAGAGGAAGAGACAAAGACATGTGGGTTACATTCACTGTAGCCTGGTCTGGAGACGTCCGTCCACTGCATTGGGCATCGATCACAGTGGTGCATGTTGCAATAAAACGCTGGACTGCGTTTTTGCCAATAGGCTAGCGTCGCTCAGCTTTGTGTGGGCACACGCAGGCTATCATTGCAGGGGCAGTCATAAAAACACACGCACGTCCAGGCTATCAAACGACGTCATAGATCTGTCAAATCCAGTCTCGCGTTCATGGCTAACGTGTTGCCTGGTGGCACCAAGGCAAGCCGCCTGCACTAGGCCTGTAATAATAACATACAGTGGAAGTCTTACAGTGCATAAAGAAGGCCTAACGCCTAATCTGTAAACGATAAGCTCTTGGGTTTAGAATAATACACATAATTATAATAAAATATAATGACATGTTCTCAGTTTAAAAAAAAAAAAGAAGAAAAAAAAAACTTGGAGAAAAACTGTAAAAATGCATGCCCAGTCCACGACAGGAGTGCTGTTATTCAAAAGCATGCGGACGAAATCTAGGCTAAGTGGGTGTAAAGGTTTATTTTTCTTGAACAGAGCCCGCTCTCCACACCGGGGGGGCTTGACCTGACCCTGCATGCTGCTTCAAGACACCAGCACCAAGTGAAAGGCCACTGCATTCTCAGGTACTTTGGGAGGCAGGCGGCTTTCGCCCCGGTACCAACACTTAAGCACAATATGGCGAAACACAGAGAAAACGTAGCCCACCGCTATCGCTGCGTGCTTACAAACTCGGAGCTATTCAGAAATGACTGAATCCCAGAGAACGGAGGAGGCCTGAAGCCTGTAGGAGTTGGGTGCTGGGCTTAAACAGTGAAATACATGCTAACACCATGTCCAAATGAGACTATAATTATTCTTCTAATTTTTTATCCAGGGGAAAAAATCCTGAAAGGCGACCTGAGCGGATGATTTAGTGTCATGGCGTAATTCATAAACAGCCTGCAGGTTCCACAGCTTCATTGTACACACACGTCTGAAAGATCCTTCGATCACACATTTATTTAAGGATATATTCGCTGCAGTGTTTGAGGACCGTGCAACCGCCCGCTTTAAGTCTGTAACGCACAAATAAAGCAAGGAAGTGAGGGTCATGACCCAGTTCTGGAGCGAGTCCAGCATGTGTCTCGGATCCCTAGACCGCCCCCCACACCCCCCCTAACAAAACAAGGAAGACTTGGGAACGCTTTTTTAAACCACATGGAACGAAACGTCTCCGCAAAGAAGCACAATTGAACTAATCAGGCCTTTCTGGAAGAGCCCTAACTCGGAGCAATATATCAGTTTTAATGCGTCGAGCTTCCAGCGGAAAGTTGCGCTTAAATATGTGTAAATAGAGCATTAGGCCTTTCTTCCTCTTCCTACCAGGCGGCTCATCTCCCCTCCCCCACCAAGCGTGACATCATTAATATCTGTCATTCCAAATAAACACAAATAATTGATTGGGCCTAAACGTCAAATTATGCCAATGGTAAACATTTCAAAAGGAAGCAAAACTACGAGGACTTTCTCTGTTTACGGCGAGCTCACATACGTGTTTTACACTAACACTATTTAAAATATACTCGCAAATAAAGTCTGAAAGGCCTTTTCTGTTTACTCTCACAATGAGTGCCTAAGGCTTTAAGGTGTACAGCATTTTTATTTTGTCTTCTGTATGTGGTGTTCTAGGCCTGGCTTAGTCTGCATGGTGTAAACATAAATATTCGAGTTAGCCTGCTTTATTTTCTAGGCATTTTATATAATTATTTGTGAAGTATATATTTTTCAATTATTTTATAACACTAAAAAAATCTTAAACCACAAGCTATCAGAGCTGCGTCACAATTCAGTGGCTCTCTATTTATTTTAAAGTCTTGAACAAATTAAACAGTGCAGCTCTTTCAAATGTACTCACAACCCTAACTTACAAGGACGAGCTCATTTTAAAATTGGAGAAAAAATTAGAAAGACGTGCTAACGTGACAGATAGGGAAACTCGGGCCTAAATAAGGACCAGGCTGCCCAGCTGAGTAGAAATAGAAAGAAAACGATTTTTTAAAAATGTCAAAACTCACCCGTGGTGAAGAGCACGATGGCTTTCATGCAGCTGTATTCGGCAGAGTCAACGTGCAACGCTTTCAGCTTTTCCACTTGCTCCTGGAAGATCCTAATGTGGTCCATAAAGGCCACGACTCTGTCCGCGGACATGGGGGAGGCGTGGAGGCCGGCGGCGGCCAGCAGAGGGGCCACGTGCAGGGGCATGGAGCACTGCGCCGCGTTCAGCACGAACAGCTCGCTCCAGGTGAGCCTCAGCAGGGCCACCTGGTCTGTGATCTGCAGGTCGGGGAAGAAGGGGATATTCCTGGCCCACTCCACGGCGCTGAACAGCATCCGCGCCGCCAGTTCGCAAATGTTCTCGATGCCCATGATGTTGTTGGGCTGCATGCATTGGCTGCCGTAGCGGGACGTCGGGTAGGGCTCCGCTCGCAGCAGCAGGGAGATATATCCGGACAAGTAGGAATGGCAGTGCAGCGGGTCCCCGTTGGTCAGGGCGAACTGGCCGTGGTGGGGCTGCGTGGGTGGCATCCTTCCCCTCTGGACGGCTGCAGTGAAAAGAGAGACTGCAGATATTGATGTATGTACTGTACAGCATGGGAACAAGCGGTGTGACCTGTCGTTTTAGCCTGCTTCTGCTTCCCCTCAAACGGTCACACCGCTGACAAAACTTTCACATCAACAGTCACACCACTGGAACGCTACACGAGTGCTAAGTGGGTGAAATACAGTGAAAAGTAACGCCACGCCGGAGCGACGTGCACTAATATGAACATCATTGCTCAGTGACACACATTCAAAACATAATGACACAGCTTGACAATACAGTGCACTGTACAGCCCCCCCTCGCCCCACCATCAAATAATTGAGCCCAGTGACTCCCACGGTTTGACCAAATATACCCACTTTACGAATTGACGAACGACCACGTTTCAAAGTTGAACATTTTGTCAGCGGATCAGGGTTTTATGGTTCAGGACAATAACAACACTACAACAGCTCCGAATGCACGCACAAAGAAAGACATGGATGCTAACCCTTAACCTACATAGCTAGCCCGAGACTCACTTCTACTCTCAGCAACTACAACCGAAGCGGATCCGTGGAGAGACCCCCGACCCAAACCCAAACACACGAAGGCTAGCCTTAATAATCTCCACTTTTTTGGCCTGTCTATGGCGGTGTGTGGTCGATCTGGAGACTGTAGCCTCGCGTGTGTCTGTGTGTGTGTGTTTATGTGTGTGTGTGCTTAATGCTCTCTGTCCATACAGTCCGCTCGCCATATCTGCAGTGACATTATTCAAATCCAGATGCATCCCGTCGTTTCATGGCTACATGAACGCCATATGCGGACGTTTGTGAGTGCAGATTAACAGGCTACGCGTGATGCACGTTAATACACGCGTGTGGCGCGTTTTACTCGAGCGCTGAGTGAGAGTGGCTATGACGAGAGCCGAGCTCGGGCTTTAACGAAGGCGGCTCCGTCGCGTGCTCTGCCCGGGCTGCCTAGGAAGAAGAGCACGGAGAGAGAATATGGAGGTGGAGGGGGGAGACGAGGACAGAGAGAGAAACCTAGCGTGCATTATGCATTCAGCCCCACTACACACAGACAAAAGACGATAAGATAGAGAGGAGAGAGAGGTGAGAGAGAAAGAAAAGAGGGGGAAAGCAAGCAAACCAAGAAAAAAGAGAGAGAGAAAAAAGCAAACAAAAAATCCCAATACCTTCCCGTCTCATGCCAACTTTGAGGCATTTTTTGAGGCGGCAGTACTGGCACTGATTGCGGTGGTGCTGGTCGATGGGGCAATTCCGGTTGGCGCGGCACGTGTACGTGAGGTTCCTGCGCACGCTGCGCTTGAAGAAGCTCTTGCAGCCCTCGCACGTGAACTGGCCGTAGTGCTTGCCGCTGGACTTGTCGCCGCACACCACGCACTCGATGTGCTGCTGCTGCTGCTTGTCCGACTGGCTCTGCGACGTGGGGTTGGACGGCGTGGACTGCGCGTTGGCGTTGGGGCCGCCCGGCTGCACGGGCGTCTGCGGGGTCGGCGGGGCCACCTGCGAGGCGGCGAGGTTCAGCTGGCCGGGCTGCGGCGCGGCCAGGGACAGTCCTCCTTGGGCTTGCGACGAGAGCGCGCCCTGCGTCTCAGCCACATCGTCCTGGGAGCCTCGCCACACTACCATTGCCATATCTATCAGTCAGCGTTGGGAAAACTTTTTGTCTTCCGTGTTGGCGTTCTTGGGTCGAGAAAAATCTAGTAGCAATGGTAACAACAACAGCAGCAGACACGGTTCTTTTTCTTTTCTCGGCTTCTCGAAAACAGTCAGATAAATAATGCAGGATCGCTTCGGCCGAGGCTGTTTATCCGGCACGCCGTTGCTCGAGCAGAGAACGTTAGCCTACTTGGTCAGCAATGGTCAGAAGTGAGGCGAAGGCGAGCCGAATCGCGGTCCTGCTCTTAGAGGCCAAGTCCAGGGGCGCCTGCAGTCAGCCATCCAGGAAACCCATCAAGGCAAAAAAGGAGGAGAAGAAGAAGAAGAAAATGGAAAATAAATACGAGGTTAAAAAAGGGAAGGGTAGCCTGCTGCTACAGACGGCCCGACAACTTTCACACAGCCGCACGGCGAAAACACACACACACACTGGCTGGCTGGCGGAGAGGAGACTGGGCGACGGGCGACACCAAGTTCCAGCGAGTCTTGAAGAAGGAAAACCAACAACTGGCAGGCACGCGCAGAGGAAAAAAATCTCGAAAAATGTCGCTGCTCTTCTTTCCCTTTTTCTTCGGATGAGGTAGCGCTAGCAGCCTGCGCGCGGATGAAGCCCGAGCTCGAGTCAAACGCGAAGTCAAACTCTCCGGCAAGCGAGCGGCGATAATAAAAAACAAAAAGAGAGAGAGAGGGAGAGAGAGGGAGAGAGAGGGAGATCACAACCTATAGAACCTCCTTCATTCGCGGAGAAAAAAATAATGAGGAGGAGAAGGAGAGAATCAAAGTGATCAAATATGTTAAAAAGGGGGGGAAGGTTAGGAAGTGATCGCGATTTGGAGGCGCTCGGCTGGCAGAATGCTTTCTCTCTGATCAGCTCACCGAGCTCTCTATATAGTGAACTTTGACACGACTGCTGCAACTTAGCACACGTTGCCATGGAGATGAGTTGCCATATATGGAAAGTGACTGTGTTTGACTGGTCAGAGCTCACGGACCGCCCCCTGAACCCTATTGGCTGGTCGGCGCTTGTGCTACTTGGTGCTTTGCCAGAGCAGGAGGGGAGAGAGAGAGAGAGAGAGAGAGCGCGCGCGCGAGAGAGAGAGAGAGAAGAGGAAAGCGTCGAGGAGCCGACGGGTCCTAAAGCGAGTCGGAGTCAACGTCCTGTACAATATAACAAAAAAGCACGCATTTTTTAATCATTAATTTGAAATAAATCAAAGAATTGTGAGAGGCTCTGCGAGCCGCACTGCTCTCTCTGAGGGCTCTGAGATCTGCTTTTCATTTACGGTGTACATTGTCGTCGCACATATGAGATGATCTGTCTGATGTCTCATGCGTGAGGTCTTAATGTCTAAACACTATCCCTGCTCAAATAATCAGCTCCCGCTTTTTAAAAAATAAAAGATATGCATTTGCTTTCCAGCGCATTTGTCTTGTTTGGGTGACTTGGCTCGACAGTGCCGCGCAAAGTGTGCAAATTGGAGCTCACTTTCATCAGGCATCAACCGGATTAGACTAGCCTAGTTCTGAATCAGGTGAACCCATATTATCATGGCATCAGCACAGGTGAATAATCACGAATAATGCATTTACAAACACATTTTGGACAGATTATGTGCGCGAGCGCCGTGTGCGTGTGACGTGCATATTAGCCTGCTTTATTCTGACATCAGTACACATCACATGGAAAATACGCACAGATCAATTACAATGAATACACAGTACAATATAGAATCTTTATCATTCACACAGGAAAAGATAATAAATACAATAATAAATACAATAATAAAATAAAATAAAAAATCTGCAGTTTTTTCTATTTCTTAATTTATATTAAATTTGCATAAAGGGTTTAACCGAATTCACTCGCTACATTCTGCGCGTGCCCTTCAGATGTTCAAACGTGAAGACCGTAATAATTCTACTGTGATGCACTTCTACTGTAATGGTCCTGATGAGAAAGACCTTAAAAAACACAGAAATGGGAGACTGCGAGACGGTGTGCGCCACAGACCGCTGATTAGTGGGGTTTATGCAGTAAAGAAGATTTTTCAGTAGCTTCTAGAGCCGCTTATTTTAAAGATGAGCACCGCTCGTGCACTCACTTTAAAGCCTGCAGTAACCGCAGGAGCTCTATAAAGCGCACAAAACCTCCAGGTAACCTTAGTGTCTTTATTTATCACGCTGTCGTTGTTTGCTTTCGTGGGCTCATGTTCAACAGCATGACATTTAATGATTTATATGATAGCATCCACTGTCCAACAGTACAGGCTGGAGAAATGAATGTAACGCTGCTCTGATAGGCCTCGGCTTCACTGTAACATCGGAGGTGATAAATATGAGAACCCATCCAGATCTCTCAGATAGCGGGAAAAAAGACATAAACAAACAAGCTGAACGGCCTCACTGCTCTGACCGACCCCTGACCTGTCAGCAGGACTGTGATACCCTCACTGCCGATTACCCGAGATGCCTCACGGTCAGTCCTAACTTGTGTGAAAGAGGAAAATGAATGGGTCCAGTGTGGCTGCTCGGGGCTGCACGGTCAGGGCGAACTGGAAAACCTGGCTAGTCTAAAGGCTACTTCGACCATCGCCAGAAGCCGTCAGAGTTTTTGGGGGTCCACTGAAAAAAAAAAGAAAAGCTGAACAGCGCTGAAAAGCGGAGCGTATGGGCCGCCAATGAGGAGAGAGTGTGGGTCTCTTACAGTATGTGGGCGCCCCCTAGCGGATGGAGCACTCGAACGTGGCACAGCCATCTTGCATGGACGGACATAGGGGCTTCGGGCTGCTCGCCTCTTCGCGAACTCGCAGGCGCCCATTTTAATCTGATTAATGCTGCAGAGCTTCTCCTCCTGATTGACTCGGACGTGGCGGAGCTGCGTGTGTAGGTATCTCCTACACCTTTCCCTCTGACGCGCCTCGGAGACCACTCGCTCACTTTCTCTCCGGCTTTGCGTTCTAGTTTAGACGCTCATTAAACGTCTTTATATTATGTTCATATTTTATTTATTTTTTTAAGTGAGAGTTGCACGACTTCCAGTTTCTTTTTTTTCCTTCAAAACTCCATAAGAAGAAAACAAACAAACAAACAAACAAAAACAGGCGTGCTTTTCTGGAATTTACTAAGACGTCACTGGTGAGTAAACAGCTATTTTATTTCCTATTATGAACGGTGAATAAGAGCAATGCATGCTGCCGTTGTGCTGTGTGCACGTATTAAAAGATAATGCAAGTAATTAAGAGCACTTTCAGCGCGAGGCACAGTATGATCGGTATCTGTAACTACACACACACTCAGGATTACAGGAGTTGTAATATAAATAATACCCAAGATTCCCCTTTAAACACTATAAGAACAGCAGAAGCAGAGCTCATTGCAACGTCTCTCTAACTGCAGCCCAGCGGCGAGACTCTCACTGAGGGATCCGCGGCTCGATTCTGCGCGGATCCTCCAGACAAGAAACAATCAGATTCACAAATCAAAGCAGACAGAGAACCAGAGAGCACCACCAACACACACAGGCTCCCAAACGTACCAAACGCATAGGGTGTGGGTTCGTCCTCCCCGTGCTGCATCTTCTCTCCTACAGAACCCCGGGCTCAGTCTTCTCTCTCTTTTAGCTTTTAAAATGTAAGTTTTGGTCAAGCAGCGCTTCCTTTATCCCCACAGACGGAATGATGCAAGAAAAAGGCGCTTCCTTCTGTTTATTGAAATGATTATGCAAGAAAAAAAAACTTTAGAGAGAGTTAGAGAAGACAAAAAAACAAAACAACTGGCAGAGCGACAGAAAAGATCGGTTCAACTTTTTTCTTTTCTCTGCGCCGCTTTAATTTAGCTGTCATTTGGTGCACATCTTCGCGAACGGGCACTGAGTTGGCTGTCTGAGAGGCTGAGATGGCGAAAGTTTTTCTTTCTTTCTTTCTTTCTTTTTGGAAAAGAAAAAAAATGACAAGGCAGAGACGGTCGTGTGCGCGATTTTTTTCTGATGCACAGAAGGTGCAAACGCGCCTGGCTGCTGCTGCTTTGTGTGGGCTGAAAGACTGGGAGAAGGAGGGAGGTGGAGGGAGGTGGGGGGGCAGGCAGGACACACACCTGTCTGTTTATGGGCGAACGGCTCGCGCCGAGCAGCTCTGACCACCTCAGCCCACGGCCAAGTTCACAGCAAACTTGGACAGAGCGGTTAGAAGCCTGTATGTAGATGAGGGGAGGTCAACAGAGAGTCCCATTGCACCACATTAAAAGAGCTTGCTTGTGATGTAGGTAAGACCTCTTTCACTGATACCATCAATAAAAAAAATATAAAATTACGTGTATATATACACACTTATATTTTATTTATTTATATTTATTTATAGCATATTAATGGCATATTAATAGCAACATCAGTGAGCTGCCTACCAGTCTGATGAAAATGCATCAAACATCATTAATGTGAAATTAGTCATATAATGAGTCTTCTATCTGCATAGAAGCTCAGAAAATGAATGCACTGACACTGAACTGAGGTTTATGCGCCGAACAAATTTTACTGACTACAGATTTGCTTTATTTTTGAGTAATAATGACTGAAGCTTCTCGCTATGGGCTTCTGGAAATTTCTTTGTGTCAGTTGACGAAAAGACAGGAGGACTACAACACGATTTTAACGCGATTTAAGTCACAGACTTAAGTATATCGTAATACAATAGACATACTGTAGATGTAGACACAGAGTGGTGGCTGTGCTGGTCACAGTTTTATATTAGAGACAAATACTCCGCATAAATCATACAACAGGTAGGAGCGCTAATAACACAGCACTAATGTGGACCGATGCAGACCCGCCAGCCGCAATTACATAGTCTAACGATTTTCGCGCAGCGATCTGGAGGCGATTCAGTCATTTCTGGGGTAGATTGGTGGAGGTGAGCGCGCTGCATGCTGTATGGTGGGAGCACATGTGTCCGTATGAGCTGCACTTCATAAGGAACAGTGATGACCCGCAGGGCTCAGTGTGCGACCACCCCCGCCGCGAGTAGCATCGATTAGGACAGGACCCAAAGACGGAGTCACACTAAATATTTACTGATCACACACACACACACACACACACACACACACACACACACACACACACACACACACACACACACACAAATAGCGGCATCTCTAACGATCTCCTCACCGGCCGAGGCGCGGAGGAAGAAGAGGAGCACTTTAGGATTGTTTGTGGAGTGAGAGCGCAGGAGTGATGGAGATGAGGCGAGCTTGAGGAGTCGATAAACACTGAGCAGGCAGGACAAACTTCTAATCTGTCTGGAGGAAAGTGAGCAAGAGGGGAGGGGGGGGGGGTTCTGCACGTAGATCAGAGAAAAAAATAGCTAAAGTAAATAAATATATATTAAATAAACGCATTTTTTCTCTCTAAAGCATATCATTATATGTGTATATGTTGTACACGTATATTTCTATATACGTGTAGAGTGTACGCGCATATTGTACCCTACTGTACACCTTTCAAAACGAAAACAGAGGTTCTTGAAAAGTTCTTTGGTAAACGCAGTGGCTTTACAGAACCATGGAACATTTGACTACATGAATGCATTAATGGTGCTTGGTCTAAGGGTCATCATATATAGGTCTTTGTTGTTGTATAGGGCTCTATATCACAGTTATTATCATACAAATATATATATATATATATATATATATATATATAAACTTAAATACTCTTTAATCTCTAAACAATACAGGCAAAAATATTTTGGGTAAAGTTTGCAAGGGAAAAAAAACATTACATAGTTGGTATATGGGCTAATTAAAACTATAAAAGTAAATTAATAACATTATATAAAAGATCCAGTGAGTACAGATTCAGTAAATCTGATCATCATGTATTTCGCCATGTCAGTGTTTATTCAGCAGTGCATTGTTAGACTGACCTCCTCCAGTTCCTCATGACTGTACAGTGTTCCTCCGCAGGTCCAGGGAGAGCAGGTGTGCAGTCCTGCGCTTTGACTTTATGGCAAAGTGGAAAGTTCACCTTAATCTTATCGTTGCCTTTACTGAGCCCTTGGAGCGAGAGATAGGGGGATGGTGACCACGGGGTCAGCGAGATCCCGACCTGATTAACCCTTGCAGGCCCGGCATGGATCATAGGTTAACCAGGCTAATCTACATGAAGAAGCTGATTAAGTCAGATGATGAGAAGTCAGAAATGAAGAATTACAGTGTGTCTTCTGAAGCAGTATCTTCACTGGGATTTATGACCTGGGTCACTGAAATGGGGACATTTAGCCTGTTTATCAGAACGACACTCCTTAACATTAGTGTCTCTTATCTGAGCAAACAACATTTTAGATTTTCACCAAACAGACAGTGATTTCTGATGCTATCAGCAACAGCTGCCTAATTGATCTAAACATCATAAAATTTTATACACTCTCTGTCTTTTAATGGAATTGAATTCTAAGAGTAGAAATATGAAAAGATCTCTGAAGGTTTATGATGACTTGTACGTATTTGTGATGGGTTGCAGTGGGTCAACATAATGGTCTCATCTGAAGACCAGTCAATATATCCGAGCAAGGAAGTGCAGCGGCTGTCTGTTCTTAGGCTGGTGTGGTTGCTTATGAGCCTGATCTATTTCAGACCACATCCTAGAGAGCCTCGGGACGGGTGGGGCATTTTTCCAACTCTGCTCAGCAAGCAGCCTTTACAAAAATTCCAAATTAGATACAGGGTCTAAGTCAGCAGCAATAAAACGATTTGCCCGTTTTGCTACAATAATCTTATATATTTGATAAACCTGACAGGGTCATGTTAGCCTGAAAATGCACAATGTAAACAAAACAGTACTGTTTTACTAACATAAATAAAAACGACTTACACAGCAGTTATTGATATGGCAGTTATATGATATTAGTTACTTTTTAAGTGCTACATTTCATTCGTAAAATGCTGTAAAATAATTCCTAGCATGGTGGGCTTTCAAAGCTTCTCAAAGTGTTATAAACAAACGTCACAATTAATGAGTGCTACGAAGGGTCGACATGCATGCAGAGGATTGATGTTGATAATATTTAAATATTAGTTCATATTTAACTAACTCCTTGCTATGACTGTCTTTGCTATTTGACAGTGGAATTTTAATAAATGTTTGCAATTGTAAACTTCAACACTACTTGCCTGTATCTTTTGTCTTTTTACTCAGTTTCACTGTTTATCATGGGCGGCTAAACACACACAGGCAACATAAACGTAAACACAGACATAAACATCTAAAGCAGAAAGCAAACAGCAAATAACAATATGTATCACATCATGGCCTATTTAGATCTATTAAGACACAACAAAAGAGAGAAGAAAAAAAAACGTACACAAGGAATTTATATTCATCTCTAAATATATCCTTATCATTGTATAACTATCTGCCATTCCAGTTCATTCAAAGCACTTTGTTGAAAGTGCATTTTCTAACCAGATGGAATATTCACACTAGTGCAGACAGAGAGAAAAAAAAAGAAAAGAAAAAAGAGGGAACTCTTCAAAACTCTTGTGTCCGTGCTCATTCAGAAGCCTCGGATACCACTTACAGGCAAATTGAATGGGATTATGGTTTTATTCTGTACAGAAGTCTGGACTGGTGCCCAAATATGTTGTAATTTGTTCAACATTACCTTCGGTCTTAAAAAAACACTGTTGCCTGGGGAATTCAGAGGACTTAGTGCTTCCTCATGGCACAATAAGCCCTCACTACATTTCACTCTCGCAGATTTGCCTTTAATGCTCAATCCGTTCACTCAGGGCTGAAGCTTTCTCAGTGGTCAATGCCCAGCAGAAGAATGATATGAGTAAAGCCCATTCTGTGTAATCCTGTTCCTTGAAATGTAATATATTCCATTCTTTTACAAACCTGTGTGTGTGTGTGTGCATGTGAATAGGTATATGTGTACTCTTACTATACATTTATACAAGTTCCATTTAACTCCAATTAACCTAATGAAGGTAAATAATTTATGTACTTTTATAAGATCACCTTTGGTAGCTTAAAAGTCCTGCCTGAAGGGCAAGCCCTGACGCTGTGATTCAGGTTTGCGCACAGCTTGCATGGTTGCATGAGGTTCCAGCCAATCGGTTTCCTCCATGGATAAATTACAGTTTGGGTGTCCCAGTTCTCCTCAGAGGGTGATGAGGCATTTGACAGCACTGCGTGGGTGGTGACTGCACAAGGTACTGTGGCATCGTATCTAAATACTAATAGACGTTAACCTTACATTGAAAGAACATGCAGCACAGAAACATCTTTTTTATTAATGAACTATTCAGGCATCAGACAGCATGACTTCAAAAACCACCAGTAAGGTTTTAATATATAAATTTGATTATGATAATAATAACAACAATACAACAATAATAATAACAACGACAACAACAATTTATATGCATAAACAAATGAATACAAATGTAATGGCTACATTCTTGTGGTCACTATTTGACTTTGTATCCCACAGTGCAATCATTTCTTCACTCTTGCCTGGTGTATCTAACCTGCAGAGTATCTCAACATATTTTTCAAGTTTTTATTATATATATATATATATATATATATATATATATATATATATATATATATATATACACACACTCAGTAACGCCATATGTTTGTTATGTAGCTGTAGACCCTCAAAGAGACCCGTGCAGTTTAGGGGTTAAAAGAAATCATATCTTCATGTCAAATTTTTGTAAGCTATTCAGGCACAAAGTGATTAAACAGAAAGCAAATCATCCTTTGTCCTCACCCTCACAGACCAGTTAGACCTACATCAAAAGGAAGGAAACAAATTAATTAATGTAAACATTCTCTAAGTTATACTAAATTAGATTTACTTTGCAGGGGCAGAAAAAGCCATAGTCCACAAAAACTGCAGAGTTTGAAATATACAAAGTGGTAGTGAAGTGGGGAGCCTGAAAAAAAAAAGTTAAAAATAATAAATGTGAACTGACCGCAGTCTGAGCAATAATAGTAGTGTAAGTACAAAGGTGTAACACACATTTTACAAATTGTAATTTGTGGCATTGATTAAAGCAATGAATTGTATGAAGACACACACACACACACACACACACACACACATACATACATACATACATACATATATATAATCTGATAACTTTACAGGAGAAGGAAAAAACCTACTTTACTTTTAATGTGTGTCCATGGAACCAGACGTTTTTCTAAGTCGTTTTGGGTTGTTTCTTTTATTCCATTCATCACCAAATTTACATACAATGTAAAGGGTCACAGGCATTTTCAAATTATGTCAAAAAGTGAAAAAAACACCAAAAATGGAGATACAAGCTTTTCTTCAGACAGCAGCGATATATATATATATATATATATATATATATATATATATATATATTCATAGAGCACCCTTCATGTGCTTAATAAACAGTCAAAACAGACATTATTATTCTTTTTCCAGTGTTAGAAAAAAGAATAAGAAGAAAATGTAAGACATTTACACAGAACCCTCAACAACTAAACAAAACATGTACTTATTATGTCCCCACGTTTACAGCTTCTATTTTTTTCAGGACAGTTCAGGACTTTTTGTTTTTAAAGAAATCTGCAGGGATATTTTTCCACACCTCCAAAGTTTAGCCTTACAATCCAAGTAATCATAAACACATTCAATGATGTAGAGGTCTGGACTCTTGTGGTCACCAGTCCATTGTTCTGAGCACACCAACAACGTCTTTGTTTGATTCGCAAGTTTTTGTCTTTTCTCAGTAATGGTGTCTTGACAGCTTATTTGAGACCTGTAGTGTTGTCTTCTCACAGTGGAAGGATGGACAAAAACACCTGTGGAATTTACACAGATCTGTAGTAGGAGTGGATCTTGATTTTCACCTGTCTCTCTCTAAGAAGAAAGCTTTAAGTACTATTTATTTGATGTTGACAGTTTTGGTGGTCTATTTTTTTTTCCTTTTGTAAACTTAGATTTAATGATAATTTTCAGTGGAAATGAAGTAAATGCTGGGTGGTCTCTGATTTTTATGCACTACTGTATACATGTGTGGAATGAAGGTTTTATAGCCTTCTGAAAAGCAAATAAGAAGTAGTGCCATACTGTAGTATGTAGTACTGCTGAAGCACTCACAGTTCCTGTATTAGGAACAGCAGTAATGGGAGTTGAAATGAGACCTGATATACTCAGCAAACACAAACAAGTGAATATGTAAGCAAGCTAATGTGAAATAAAGCATGTATTTGATAAAACATTATGTAAATCACAGCTTCCACCAGCTGTGCCCTGCATTCGTAAGTGAGCAGCATATGACTATAAATGATCATTCTGATTAAAATCATCATTATGTGGATTTTAGTACAGCTTGCATGTGTGTACGGCAACAACGTCTACACAAACGTCTTAAACATGACTGCACTTATGCAGGGGAGTGTTAAAGTCTATGTTTATGGCTGTTGTTAATACTTGAATCGCCATTTCAATTTGTTGTGCAGTGAGTGTGAAAGCAGTACTTACTCCTCTTGAAAGAGACTCCAATTTTCAACAAGTTTGTGGTTTGCTTAGCAGTTAAGTGTTGAAGATGATAGTGTGCATGACTGTGGCAAGCTATTTGGTGGTGAAATACCAACCAGGTCTACTCAGAACACTCAGGATGATGCAGCATCAAGTACCAGAATCATATATTTCATGGAAATGCTTTTGAGCAGATGGATGAAAAATAAATGATTTCATGCCTTCAGGCCAAAAAGGGAAAGCACGGTTATTGTATAGAAATATTTTTATTAATAATGCTGACTAGCATTGACTAGTGATATATGATTGACTTTTCATACACTAGGTTATTCCTCACCATATTAAGGCAGAGTTTATTGCCAAACAGAAAGTGGTGAACTCAACATTTATGTGTTGAACTCATTTAGCTATAGCTGTTTCTGAGAGATTTTAAATGCACATCTAAATGTAAACATGATACAATTAGAAAGCCATTGACTGTTTATTAGCATGCATTTATAGTGAAGATTGTTTTTTTCAAAAGGACACTGTTAAACTGTACTTCACACTGAACCTAAGGCTTGTGTATGTGCTGTCAGTTATGTGGTGCGTTAGCTGTGTGCAGGTTTGGCAGCAGCCGGGACAACACGGATGGGCCATGGTCACAAACGCAAAGGAACGTTCAGTGAAGATGTCACAGCCACATGCATGATGGGAGAATCATCTTGCAAAAAAAAATGGAATCTTTGGATCAGGTAAGTTTGATTAAGCTGTGCAGTGTGTCATTAATCTTGCTGTATCAATAGGATACTGATTTGAAGTTTTAGTGATATTCATAGTCAACCAACATTATGGAATAAAAAAGTTTCCCTGTTACCTAGCACTTTGTTTTAGTTGCATTTGTTATATTATTATTCATTTATTTAGGCTTTTTTCTTGCATTTTGCACATTTTACAGAGTATATCCAGGACTTGACTATTAACTGTCATTTGTTATAAAGAACAGTTGAAAATATAAAAGGTAAATAAATACTAACTTTCTTTTCTGGAAATCGAGTTTCTGTCTGGTTTATGTTCCAGTACTAATTTTAAGAGAAGATAACAACAAAACAGTCCAATCAAAACAAGATATTCTGGGTTTTTAGACATTCCTTTACCATAGAGTAGCATCATCCAAAAAGAATGGGTTTATTAACTTTATTAATGCATAATACTGAATAAATGTAAATATAATCCAATAACCTCAGTTTGTAAAATTAGGAAAATATTGTGTTTTTATTCATTTTGATCAATAACTAGACTCAGACTGAGATTAAAAATCTGAATATTTTGTAGAGTTGAGTAATATGAGAGCATTATTATAATTTACACCACAATACACTTTCCTAAGCATATCACGGATTTGGCTTGTACAGAACACTGAGCAACTGCATGTTTCATTACAAAGACAGCTAATTAGGCCTGGCAATTGGATTTAGTGCAGTGCAGTATGTGAAACAATGAATAAAAAACATTGCAGTCAGCTTACAGCCAATTTTTTGGCTGATTTTTACCCATTTTCTAACCTGAAGCTCACATTACGTGGGATAAAATTTATAAATGATGAATCAGTTGCCAAATTAAATAATGCAAATCAAAAAAGACAATACAAGGAAAATGACCATTTATTCAACGAGTTATACATAATTATTTTTTTTGGTAGCAGCAGCATTGAAATAGAGCATACATCATAAAATTTCAACACAGAATAACTAATAACTAATAATAATAAAATATATCATAACAATAAATTGGCTGACTGCTGATCTCATGCTTGGAGCAAAAATCTGCCGACTCTGATCTTGACTGATGCCAATTGTGCACCCCCCATGCAATATTATAATTGAGATATTAAATCGGCCACTCCTAATATTTAGCATATAGTAACAAGTTCAGGCCAAATCTGATTCATTTTCATAATGACACTGTAAATAAATATTGTACAAATCTTAAAGTCAGACTGAAAATATATATATATATATATATATATATATATGAATAAAATAAAATAAGTCACATTACATGAATTTCAGTCACCAGAAGACACAGTTGAAGCATTAACATGCATGTAGTTTTCTACTTCATGGTGATAAGACACTCCATACAGACAGACACACACACACACACACACACACACACACACAAATACACAAACACACAGACATACACATGCTCACACGCACAGCAACACAGACAGAGACACACACACAGAGTCAACTGAGACAGTGGTGTCACATGGTGGAGGATATAGCCACCTATTGAAACGTGGCTGAGCAAGATTAATAGGGCTCATGAGGTAAGAGAAAACGACGCTTTGCTGTAAACCTACACCGGCCCGACAAACGAACAACTGTCTGAACTTTACTTATGGGCCCCCCTGAAGGATTAGCGTACACGCACAGTAAGGTTCATGAAGCTCAGAGTTCATCAAACTGACGTGTGGTGCTCACAAAGAATTTACGTAAAACATTTAGGTGTGGGACAGTGTCAGATGTGTCATCTGACTTACTGTTGTCATGCTAATGTTTAATAAACTGCTCCCCGTCTTCATAGTGAATAACGCAAGAACACAAAAGAGACATTTTCATTTATCAATCACATCAATGAAACGGCTAAAAATGCTGACTGATTAGTCGAGCCATAGCATATTGTGGCAGCGTACTGTAAAAGTGATTCTGAGTGGTACTGTGTAATTACTCTGTCAAATTAACAGCAATCAAATAAACATGAGCATTGTATTTATATCTTACAAGCCTTTTGTCCTTATTATGAAATGTGCATGTACAAACTACCATGAATCTTCTAATCACCACCATGGAATGAGATGTCAACGGTATTTCAAAGCAACGGGAGATTTGTCTTCATCTGTCTTCATTCTTCTTTAACGATGTCTGAAATATTACAATATACAGCCATTGTGTATAATATGAAAGTGAAAAAGAAACAAAAAGTAGTCGTTGGGCGAAATGCTAAATCTTTCTGTATTACGGAGCTGAAATTGACATTTTAACGGCATAAAATTGTAGGGTTTCCATATAGATATTATGTCTAAATAGCACTCTTGCATTTGCTGTCCCAGTCTGGATTTAATCTTTGAACCATTGGACTAAACTCAAGTTATTAGGAAATATAAATATTTTCAGAAGTAATCAAAGAGTCAGAGCAAGACAGAAGAACAGAAAGATTGATTCAGTGTGTGGACTGGCTCTAATTGGAAGCAGCTTGTTTTCTAATGAGGACTACTGGGAAACGTGGGCAAACGCGGGCTCGTCCTGCCACTGGACGCTGTTCAGGGCTTATTTTGAACTGTACCTGTGCAAAGAGAGTTTGCACCCTCTCTCTTACACTGTTGACAAAACCTATTTTAGCAAAGACGTTGCTACACTACTACACAGTGTGTTGTTATCTGGATATTTTCACTTGTTTTCATTTATTTCTTTTTTAGCAAGACTAACAAAACTTTAATGTACATGTCTCACATTATGTCAGTACAAAGACTCAATGATATTCTATTATCAATATCAACCCATTTGTCTATATGTAATCCAACATTATTGTAGGGCTGCTAATATTTAGGCCTAATGTTATTTACCCTGAGGACTGGAGCCTCGAGCATGGTGAGAGGGACTGTTTCACAGTATGCGTCCAACACCCTGCTGTGCAACACCTGAGCACAAACTTGTGGAGAACGTCTGTTAAAAAAGTCTGTTATAAAAAGAACAAAAGAAGAAGCAGAACAATAAATAACAGCACAGCTCTTTAGCGAGAACTGCATGAATAAGATCATGTACAGATACTGTTTATTATTTGGACATTCAGTGCTGGGGATGTAAATCTCTGACCTCCAATGGCTTTAAAGTGATTCAAGGAAGTGTGAAAAATTTTCCTCATAGTTTCTTTTGTTTATTTAGATTCAGAATTTTTTTTTACATATACTGTGGATACACAAATATGACTGGAGGAAGGATTTTCCAAAAGAATGAGCACACACGTTGCTGAATATTACATAAATATTATGTATAACATTTCAAATTGAATGTACTTGAACTGCCACCAAAACAATGCATCATGTTGCATCCATTTATTTTTACATTCCTAGTGCCTTCTTGTGTATTGTTTCACGTTGCAATGATTAGATCTCTGTTCTTATATGTCTATCATCCTCTAAAGGGGAGCCAGTCATGCTGATTAATAAATTTTTTCATTCACATCCTGCTATTAATATATATAACCCTGTGCAGAAGTCAGATATCACCTTTCATTTTACTTCCAGTTAAAACAGACCAGTTTGACATTTTACAGTGTCAAGAAAAAAAAGCAGAACACACATATATTTAACAGAGAATTACAAAGAAGCTTCATCAATTAAATATAGTATCATTTTTTCATCATATAGTATGTCCACTCTTTCAGTAATGTTTTTGGGAGACTTGCTTTCAGTTCTTTAAATAAATCTGCAGAGATATTCTTCCATATTTCCAAAGTTAGTGCTAGAAGTTGGTTGCATTTTCTGCCTCTCATGATTCAGCGATGATGCTCATTGATGTTGAGGTCTGGACTCTGGGATAGTCAATCCCTTGTTCTGAGAACACCAGCATCTTTTTGTTTGATCTTTCCAGACACAGAGTATTGAGTTGTCCTCTCACAGTGGAAGGATGGACTGAAACACCTGTGGATTTCTTCAGAAGTGAAGTGAAAATGGTGTTTGATTTTCTTCTGTATTTAAATGCTGTTTACGTGATGATGACAGGTTTGGTAGTATACTGGTCCTTACAGTGGCTGGAGGTCCCATTTTCTCTCTGTCTTATAATCACGTTTTTGAACACGTTTTTTTTTCCCCATTTTATTTACTTACCTTTGACCTTCCCCTTATTTACTTCCTAATGCAATTTTTTCCTGAAAAACACATAACTTGTGTTTAATGGCTGTATGAACTGGGAATTAAATAACTTAAGTGTGGTCTGATATGGTTCTAGAGTGTATTGTGCAGATATGTAAATTCAGTGCTTCTAATGTTTATTCGAAAACTCAGCAAATGATGTGTTTTGGTGCCTAACATTTTCTAAGGGGCAACAAATGTCACACAGAGAGTTCCTTTTACAAAGCATGAAGTAGAAGAGGAACACAGACACACACACACACACACACACACACACACACACACTCATACACACACACGCACAAGTGGCGGTGAAGACAGAAGTGAGGCAGCCTCACACACTCGACACGAGATTTAATGAGTGTTGAGTTGTTGTGGTATTTGCAAAGCGGCCAGAAAAGCTCAGCTACGCTGAGGAAGCTTGTGAAGTGTCTGCAGTGAAAAAACCCGTTGTCAAACAAGATTTGGGATCAATTATCCAGACGGAGTGTGTAATGTTTATACCAGCCTCCTCAGAAGAAAGCCTGGCCTGGGCAAACCTCAGCCCTGCTGCCCCTCAAGTGCTCATGTGACTTACTCTCCAGGGGCTTCAAAGAAGACATTCATTTTGTCACCACAACTTCAGGCTCCTCTGTACTTCCAAACTTACTGTGTTTCCCAAAATAACCTCAAACTGCAAATGCAATTAATGCCTGTAGATGGAATGGGAAAATTTCCTATAATGATATCAGTGAACAAAATGATTGCAGTATTTTTAAAATATTCTGAAATTGAACCTCTCACTTTCTTCTACTGTGTTTCTGTGGAACACAAAAAATGTAATTTAAATATGAAATGACAAACAGCGTAAGTATTGTTTACTGTTCAGATTAAAACTATGTAAACATGTGTTTCTGGTGTACATACTTTGCTGAGAGATTTGAGCAGCAGGCTGTTTACGTCCACTGTGGCTTTTCAGACAGACAGTAATTGTTCGCAGATAAGTGAATTATACAAATTTGAACTGCTATGATTATCATTTAAACCACAGTGTACCATTATACAGTAACAGTCATATCTCTAGGTATATCACTGAGGAAATACAGCAAACAGGAACTTGGCTCATAGACTAAAAGAGCAGGTAAAAGTTTGAGAGAGTGAAAGTCCAGGGGTCTCATCTGTAAAACATGATTTAATTTGAATTCTTTATTAATTCATTTTAATTTAATTCTACGTTTGTTCTTAATGTTGCAAGATCTGAACACCTGATCATCTGCTCAAAAAAACCTTCACAGATTATGTGCCCTAATGTCTGAAACACATGAAGACTGCCATTTGTATGTTGGGTTGGAATCTTGTGCTCATCTATGCACCATTTCACGTCAAATTCTGTCAAAATGCAAAACCAATACCTCAAAACGACTAGCACTGCCTTTGGACTGTGTGAGAGCGCAGTCGAACACACAAACCAGCAGCACATAAACCATGTACTGGTGGGATTCTCAACATGACCGAACATGTTCTAATGTGACTCCTGAGACTCCTTCCCAATGAAGCCAACATCCCATTTACAGATGAGCGCTAAAGGAAGGCTCCCTTCTGATGAGGATAATTCATAAAAGTAAGATTCCATAAAGTACTTTAAAACAAGGTCTGAACCTACACCCAAAGGAATGTTCATATCTTTTTAGGAACAAATCATCAAAAAATGCTAACACTGCTAAAAAATGCATACAAGCTAGTTAGAATCAGACACAAACTGCATAGATAACAAATAAATCACAATCCACACTGGGCTCCATTAACTTTTTGCCAGGTTAGCATTTTACCACATAGCCATGCCAAAATTAGCTCTAGGTTTACTTGACAGAGACCACTGCAGTAACTTTAGCATGGCGTATATTTAAGGTGGAGGAGTGTAATTGCTGGAATGGTTAAAAGTCTTTTCTGTCGTCATATCAAAAACATGCCTGGCAGTTACAGTTGCAGCAACTGCTGATTGGGGCTTTAACACTTAACTGCTTAATCTGTCTTTATCCAACAGAGGGGATTAATGATATCAGACTCAGTATTTAACCTTAGTTTAAAAGGTCTGTGTACATGCCTGCTTAGTCTCTGCCCTTTTAGTCTTCCTTTATGCTTAGAGACTCAACATTTCCGCTGCTTAATGACAGTAGGGATCTAAAGGGCATACTTTCCATCAGATCTCAAGAGTAGCAGAAGATGTGTGGATTAAGTATGTGCTCCGGCCTTTCTGCATATGGAGACATGTAAACAGAAGCATCAGCACTGCATTCCATTCTGAGGGAGTAAGCCATTTGGGTGTCAGAGGAGCCGGGCACTGGGTCAATGGTTACAACATGCCGGCGAGAAAACACTGCTTTGCAACACAGTTGCTGTGCAAATACAGGTAAATTTTTGCTGTAGTTTGTTTAGCAAGTGATTGTACTTTTACTAGTGATGTCATGCTGTGACAGCTGAGCATGTGAGACTCTTCCATGAGCATTTTATGTAAGCCCTGAGGGGACTGTATCTAATCCTTGCAAATATGACAAGAAAACTATTATATTTCATTGGGGTCCTATACTTATTAGCACAACAACAAAACACAGTTACACAAATGCAAAAAAAAATAAACAATGAAGAACGTATGTCGGAGAGGACTGCCGCAAAACTTTAAGTTTATTGTAAAAAGAACAGGATGGCTGGCAGTAAATCTTTCCTGAGATTAATGGTGTGTTGTAGCCCATAAAACACTAAAATTCACCGTGGTTCTACTAAATTAAATCTGCGGTTTAAAGAGCTCTGCTGTATGGACTGTATGGTCCCCAACCTTACCATAGCACAGCACAGAATAAAACAGCATAAATATGTGTGTTTAAATGCTATAATTAGGGATGCACAGTGATACATGAATCACACTGGTATAGGTAGATATTTGCTTTAAAAAAATCACTGGACTAATGCAAACACTGCTGTCCACTGCAAGTACTTCTATGGGCCGACGCATATTTGCATTTTGCTGCATTTGTCAGCCCATAGAAATACATGTTATATTTCTCTATAATGCTAATCCAATTGAATTTAGTCCCAGATTCTACATTTTATGAATGTTTTTGTATCAGTATCGACAAATATGTACATGAAAAATATGGAAAATTGGTATCAGCCCACAATTCCTATATCGATGCATCCCTGAGTATAGTAAATAATAGTTACTAGCAAGAATGCAATAGTGAACATACTCACTTTCCCATATTTCTTCAGGAAAGCATGTTCAGGGATCAAGATTGGAATCAGTGATCTTTCATATATAAACACTTGACTGGCAACCAGCCAATTTATTTACTTACATTTTGCTGATGTATATTTCAATTTTATGAAGTAAATAACATGAGGCTAGTCAGGGCACTCTGCATTTGACTGTATAATATGACTATATTTGAATGCTGCTACGTCTGTACTAATCTTCAAAGAATAATTATACATGACTCATTGTACTAAATAGCGAGGCACTGCTGATTTCATGTTATTAAATTATTATTAATACTAATCATTAAATTAGGTAACTCGTTGTTTGCTAGTTTGGCTCATTAAACAGCAAAAAACGGTTATATACATTGCACTTTGGCACACCATACTGGAAATGTGCCTTTTTGTTAAATCAACAATCAGCAAGTTTGGTGGAAAAGACACTGGATCAGAATCGACCAAAGATCTTGATCGGTTCAACTCTACTTTTCTTACATAACAGTGTAGACTACACTAAAGCTAAGTGGTTTGACCACTTGCTGCTGTCGCACTGAGAAAACAAGCACATATAACTCAAGAAAGAATAAGCCTGTTTAGGTTCACACAAAACTTTTAACACAGATAATAAAGGGAAGTTAATAGGGGCTTGTTTGCATTATGCAAATGAGACCATGTTATGTGTTCCCCAATACCTTTCATTAATTTTAGCTATATTAGCAATTTTAGATGAAACACTCCTTAAAACAATTAGATCCCATATTAGACTCCAGCCAAGGTTCAAGAAGCCCACCACATCAATGACTTTCCCAGAAATAACCCCTCAAATATGGCCTAGGCTCTGATTCAACCGGGAAAAACAAAAAGAAAGCACTTTTTGTTTGAACTGTCTAGCAACAGACTAAAATCCAGCATGACCTTAATCTAAGCAGTGCAGCTAGAACGTCAAATCAGCTGCACCATTACCTCAAAGTCACCAAAGTCCATTAGACTGGAATGATCAGTTTAGACACTGAAGTCTGACCCCAAACACCGACTGATCAGTGGTGCTCATTACCTCGCGCCAAGGCCTCTGTACATCAGGTCATGCACCGGCTAATCCCTCCATCATCGTACCATTCTATTACATTCATTCAAATCTGTGGGTGCCGCAGAGCACATGAGGAGGGGTGGATTATGTACCCTTTGTCCAAATCATGCCCACACACACACACCCTTACACACAGACAAAAATTATAATCCTTTATGTAACTTATGTCTGAGCCCTTTTTTCATCTCGCTTTTAATCTTTTCCCAAGATCGGTAAGCTGTTGTACGTAGTTGTTAACCAACACCTCCGTTTGGCCCAGACTGGTCTAGACTTTCTTTTATGAATGAAACATAAGCAGAGGGCACACTGCTCATGTAGGTGTGGCCATTTTTGTCTTTCCCCATGCTAACATTGAACCCAGGCTTGCACCCTCATGCCCTTCTCTTATACCTGTGTCAATTTGCAGAGCACACAAAGTCAAATAGAAAAGTGCTGAGGGGATACCTCTCCCAGTCCGGCAACGCATGAGCCCTGAGTTCAATTACAACTAGGGTTGATTCTAATGAAATCCCCTTCTACATAATGAAGGCTCAGGAAGTCAGCATTCTCCGCAAAGGTAAACACTATGAGGACTTTATTAGACGGCCTTGTTTGCATTTTTCTTGAATAATCATCCGTTTATACTTTGTCAGCTCCCTTCTTTAATGAACTTAGGTGTCAGGGAATAATGTAACCTAGAAGTGTGGCGTGCATGCAAAATGCAGTGTGCTAGCATGTGACGTTTAAGGCAATACCTTTATATATGCACAACAGTGGGAACCTGGAAGTCGTTTTCCCCCATATCACAATACGGAAAGAGTCCGAGGAGCACAGGTTTTGCTCCCCTGTGAACGAAAGTGCAGACTCATGTTTGAGAACATGATCTTACAGAACTAGCATATCCGTGCGGCTACGTAGCCGTGGATGTTGACCTGCAAATGGAAAACATTGTATAGGATTCCAGCATGGTGACTCACTGGCCTATGTAATTGCTTCCACATTAGAGACCCCCTTTTCTCTCTCCCTTTCATGAAAGCGAATCCCCCTCTGACATCTCCAGCACTACAGCCATGTGTTGCCAATGCGTTCTCTTTACATTTGCATTGCCAAAGCACTTCGGTTCGCTGCTCCTCTCCTCAAAACAACCTCACGCTGGACTGCTCCTTACTCATGCCTGCGGAATCGATTTGTGCCAGGAGGACAAAACCGCTCACCGCTGTCCACTGCAGGTGAATTCTCTCTTTCCCACCATTTTTCTGGGCCCAGGAGTTTGTTTTTCCCCACAATGACAAAGAGAGAAGTGTTAACAATAATAGATAATGTTGCCAAAATCATGCTAATGCTGCTAAAAAGGAGTGAAAGCAACATATTACTTAAAAGCCAATAAATGAGGTTGCAACTTGGATTATGCTAACTGTAGAGCTGCAACAACAGATTGATTAAACTGATAAAAATAGTTTATAGTCTGCTTTTCAAGTGGCTTTGCTTTAATTAAACTACATTGGCTGTAAGGTTCTGTATTTTTTTTGGCCTCACATACATATAAACAGTGTTTTAGATCACAAACGTTTTGCAAAATTTTGGAAAATATTCACCAGGTAAGAGGTTTTTGTGTTTTGGAGTGGATGGGTGACTCATGTCTAACATGGCTGATAACCAGGCTGTTTTGATGTGGTTGGTAATATCAGGTTCGATTATGGTGTTACCAACCCCACAGAATCTACCTACCTAGTTCTGCTTTATAATTACAGAGAAAACCATTTGTTCACTTAAGGTTTTTGCATCTTATACACACTGATTAAAATGGCATTTTCATGAACAAGTTAAACGTTTGGTGGCTATGCCTTTGATAAAAGTCCTTTTATGTTTTTTGCAAATATGATTTGGGGCAGATGTTTTATATTTGAAGAGCATGATGCAAAAGAGGAAAGCTTGTGTGTTTTTTAATAAACAGTTTTTAATAAACTGTATCAATGATTAACTAAATATTTAAGTTAATTATTGACGAATAACTGCCGCTTTTCTTTACCTGATTTATTAATTATGCAACAAATAATTGTTTATTAGGTTCACTTTTAATCACTGTTAGCCCTTTTAGCATTTGTGTGATGCACCCTTTCAGATGATGGTAGGCTACATTCCAGAATGACATTCACAGACAAATCCAGCTATTTTATAATGTTCCACACAGAATTTTCCAAAGATCTCAACCCCAATTCAGAAAGACAAGTTAGAAAATAATGAATTTCCACTCAGACCCAACTGAAAGTTAAACCTGGTTGACAACTGACTTTTTGCAACACAACATGAGAAATTGGCTCTAAATATTGCACATAATAAAAAACAGACAACGCTAAGTGAAACTAAAGAACAAAGCTTCATCCGCTAAACATCTTCGGACCATTACCATTCCAAATATCCACAACTGGAGCCAGGTGTGAAAAATTTACACGGTTTAAACTCAAGTCACCTCATAACAACAGATCATACTGTTTAATTCTCAGACACACACCCCAACAAGAAAAAAATGAGGTAGGAGGGAAGTTTACTGGGGAGAGACAGAGCTAAGTCTCCTGGCTAACTTCACTGCAATTTCTATAAGGTTCATACAAGGTCTGTCACTTTGTCTTGCTGGCGGCAAGCATGTTCCTCAGGTCCACATTCACTACTGAGGAGAGCCTGCTTTGTTTCTTGCATTGCATTCAATTTATATTGTAAGCCAATTGTAAGCCAGCCAAGTTATGGGGGGAGCTCCGCCGGTGATGTTACAGTCCTCCATACAACACAACGCCACTTCCTGTACAGCTCAAGGTGAAAATAATAGCATAAACAATCAGACACTTTATTATATCAGTTTACATATCCAGGACACAAAAAGTAAGGGGCCATTTCATCAAGCTAATTGCCTGTGTGTTAGAGGGAGCAAACTTTTTCACCATCACTCTATTATGCAGCCTTTTTTCTTAATCACAAATAGAGCCCTTGTATCCCAGAGGGACTTGCATTCTAATTTACAATTGAACCGCAGACCAAAGCTATCAATCTTTCACAGTGTTTTTTTTCCCCTTTTTTTCTACTCCCTCTCGCTCCTCTTTTTCTCTCCTTAGTGTAATTGTGCTCACATAACAACAAACGAGCAAGAGAGAGAGGGAGAGAGGGAGAGAGAGAGAGAGAGAGAGAGAGAGAGAGAGAGAGAGAGAGAGAGAGAGAGAATGGTGGCTTTGATAGACCTGTGAGAAAATATCTAGCCAAGTGTCTTTTCTTGGTCATAGGGTGCTGTGCTGGACTGAGGAGGACAACTGAATATCAAATGCAGAGCACCGGCAGCAACATAAGACATGATCAAAGGCCAAACACTTTGGCTGTATAACACCCCCACACCGAGCACGCTAAAGACTTCTGAGCTTAAGAGATCGTTCTCTGTACTGAGCCGTCAAATAGATCAGTGTTTAGCTCATTCAGAGCTAAAGGGAGTTACCAGTCATGAGTACGTATGAGTGTGAAGATCTTTTACACAGCCTTACATACGAGCATGTCAGACACCTTCATAATAAAAATGGGCTACACTCAGATATGCATTTTCTCTCTGTGTTGATTCAGAACACTGGTGTAGTGGCGTGTACACAGATATATTCCTTGTATAAGGAAAGACACGTATATGGTACACATACAATAAGTACATGGTAAGTATATGGTATATCCACATATAATATATGTGGATATATGAAAATATACCTGTGTACAAACTGCTAAATTCTGATTTGTCCATGACCGTGGAGAGTAATCACTTCATATTTGTTTCAAGCATGAGTCTTATAACCAGTAAGGATTTGCCCACATACTCAAGTACTTGGTTAGCTGTACCAGTGCTTGCATTCAAATACTGACACTAGTATACTAGAATTACATTTGCTGCATTTTTACATTATATTTGCTGGTTACATTCACTGAGAGAAGACAAAGAAAACTAAGACAAAAATTCAACAATTCACAACATTTTTGCAGGTGTTTGCAAATATATATGTTATGTAATTCTGTGCTACTCTAAAACACGAGGGCCTGAACATGAGCGCATTGCCAAGGACACATTGTGAAGGTCTTAGAAAAGAGACCTCGGTTTTTTCACTTACTAGGCTAACTACCATAGCTAATGTTAGCAAGGTGCAGACGCATTGAAAATATATTTCTCTGACAAATAAAATGATGGCATATCATCCATTGAGGAGAAAACACTTTGTGCAATTGTGACAGTTGTTTGCTCTGTTAGCTCATTAGTTGATCTTGATCTGAAGAGGCAGCCTCTGGTATTTATCCAATGCAAAACCTACCCATATTTAGTTGGTTTTGAAACTATTATAAGTGTATTTTTGCACAACACTACAGGTGCTGACTGAAAAGGTAAGCCTTGAGCCCTACATTATTTTCAGCCAAAGTCAGTTTTTTACTTTATTCTTCTTCTTGTTGTTTTTTTCTTTCCTGCAGGTAAACAGATATCTGCTCTTGAACTTTTACCAATACACAATATCAAAATTAGTCAGAACACACATCTCTAGTGATGGAGTTATCTTATGTCCTGGTATGTTTTTAATTCTATGTCACTTGAATGAAGTAAATACAACAGAGCACATTCTTTGAATTTATTTTAAAACAGATCACTGTCAAGATTTGTTATTTGTTCATTTTCTTTAATATTTTGTTTTGATGAATTTTCAACTTTAACATTGAAATGTATGCACTTATGAATAAACATTCACTTATACACAATCACAGTGTTATACTGTCTTGTAGTGCATTTCATTATATTCATTAAGGATTTATTTATTTAAAAAAGATCTGTAATTAGATCCTTTAATTACAAGGCTGGCTTTCCAGATCCAGATTAAGCCTAAGCCTGGACTAAATGGGATTTTAACAGGAAAACACCACTGATATTGCAGCTAATCCTGGTTCATGGATTTTGTTGACATTCATAGAGGCCCATGGAGTTTAACTGGAAATGTGCAGTGGCAGTTAGTACACTGGATTACTGTTTAATGCCACATTCAGGGCCCAATCCTGGTCTACCGCCCTGGAGACCTAAGATCCAACAAACCAAGTTTGAAACACCAGGTGCCTCTGAAAGCTTCTATTACCTGCATCAAGTATGTCTGATTCTCTTCTGGTAGGTCACCAGAACCAGAAATGGGACCCTCTGATTTAGAGCACTAGCACTGATAGCTAATAAAACTTGATCAGTGATTTTGTGTAGGAGAGAGGCATTTGTGAGCCCTCCAGGTTTTTGTTGCTGTCACCATTGGCCCCTCCCAGTCTTCCATGTGCGTTTATTTACATGTCCATGTGCTTCTTTGTTATGTTTCCTCCTGGTTCTGCCCCCTTGTTTCTTGACTCCCCCTTGATTGTTCCCACCTGTGCCTTGTGAACACTCATTATCCTTGTTTGTATTTGAGCCCTGTGTTTTCCCTAGTCTAGTGCTGTTCTTTGTTTGATTTGTTGTGCTGTTTGATGTTTGAGGTGTATGTATTGCTTGGATTTCTGTGTTTCTGTTTAATATGTCTGTCCCTCATGCTCTCCGTGTTGGCTCTCTGACCCTGGACTGTTTCGACCCTGATTCTGGATTTGCCCATAGTAAATCTCGCTTTTCTCCGCATATGCGTCTGCCTCCTCATCACTCCCCAACCTTACAGTTGCTTTCAAAACTTAACACATCTCACTAATTTATTTAGAACGTTTTTGGCATTTAATAAAGATTACATATATCGCCCAGCTTGCTCCACTGTCTTCCTTTTAAAGGATGGGTTTTCTGTGACTCTCTGACTCTTGCACCGCAGAATTCTTGCTGCACTTAAAAAAAGTAATAAAAAAAAAAAAAAACAGTAAACAGTGTGGATGACCCCCCGATCTGCTTTTCATATACACAGAAATTTGTCATCTATTTATCATCGTCATTGTCATCTATAATCATCTGCAAGGTTAAAGCGATAAATAACACAACAAGTCTGGTCCAGTAATATTGCTTGTGTGATTTTATATACAGTTTTCATCATCTCTGTTCTGATTTGTTTTGTGTTAGACAAAAACATCTTGGGTTTGACTGAAAAAATAAACTATTCCATTTGGATCATTTATAAGTTGCCCATATACCTTTGGTTCCCAACAACCAGGAACAGCTCAACATTGATTTTCTCCTCAAGTACCCACTACAGACTCTCTGCAGGAACAACACTCCCTATCACTTGAATGTGAGTGGGTGTGCTGAACTTCTGTAGGGTCTAGGCCTCTGAAATCTTGTGATCATTTTGTACTCAATGATATGCCTACATGAGGAAGTCTAAGTCTTTTTTTATCTATGGTGAAAATAAACTGCACGCTATTGCAACCTGTGGCAAATACAAAGCTTCAACAGTGTTTTGCGCTGCATAAATTTTCCTCTGAATGTTGCTGGACCCTCTCAATTAAGAGGTCATTAAGTACTTGAAATAGGAATATTAATACATTCAAGTTGTCACTGCTACACATTGAATTTATGTCATAAGACTGGCGCTCTGATCAAAATGCCACACACAAAACAGAAAGTGTTGTCAAATGTCATGGCTAAGCTGTTAAGTAGTAGTATTCTACAGTATAAGTAGCTGATGTTATAGAACAAAGCTGAACTGCAGCTTTATAGAACTTGCTTTTGTGCAGCCTTCTTTCAATGTTAGAGTGTTAGCTTGCTTGTAACATGGATGTAGCAATATTTGTATTTCAACTAATGACCTGAAGATCCAGTAGCAAAACAAACCACCACAGGGTGTAAAAGCAGCAGTTATTGAAAATGCCATATATTTTCTGAATTTATTATGCAGCAGACTACAAAGAAATGTACAACATATGTAAAATATGTAAATGTGATGTCATGCCCATGATAAATTCAAAATAAGATGTTTGTGCAACTTCCATGGAAAAAAGGGTGTTTTGAAACTAACAATGTTTAAAAAATCTATTAAACTCTTATTTTAAATTGAGTTGCCCATAAAACCCTTTACGAGACCAGTATATACTATAATGTGTCAATAATGTGAATACTATGTTTAAGGACCAACAAAAAAGTACTCACATGAAAAAAGGCAGTCAAAATTATGGCAGGGACCAACATAAGTTTCTTCTTTCAAACAGGCCACTCAGCCCTAGACTTGTCAGGGCCGTCCATCCCTCAGCTGCTAGGACTTAAATCAAAGCCTGAGAGAAAGCGAGGAGGGGGAGAGTGGTCGGTGAGCCCAAATTCCTCCCAGGCCAGCATCATCCATCCAGCGACACGCCCTGTCCCCACCTCCCATCCTTGTAACGATGCATCTTGTCATTAATGAGTTAATGCAAAAACTCTCAATGTCATCGGCAAAGATAAGAAGGAAGAAAGCGGCACATTGTACACATAATGACAGGCTGCCCCCGCCTGCCCCCGAGATGTCACGGGTCAGCCATGTTAAGAATGTGTGCGCCCAATCATCTACTGATCTTTATCTAGCTGGCCTGCAGCTAACCAAGACATGGGCTCAATCAGTGCAGCTGATGAATGAACAATAGGGCTGGGGGGAGCTGTGGATTGTTCCATCCACCACATGACTCTTGCTATACTAACACATGATGACACTACCAATCAATAGATTAATTACCAAACTAGTTATTGGATGAGGTGCATGAAACACATGGGCAGATGCTGCAGATCTGTAAGAGCTGGGGGAAAGGGCCGTGCATACCCTTACAGCGAACTATGCAAACCATTGCATAACTGATCAGGTCTTTCAGCATTCACTGCATTCAGCTAGCTTAATGACACTGCATGCGTGGACCAATTCTACATGTTCAACATAACAACTTGGATTAGTTCTGTGTGTGTGTGTATGTGTGTCTGTGTGTGTGTGTGTGTGTATGCTATATGGCAAATATATATGGACATTTGATCACATCACATCAACATGTACTTTTTGAACATCTCATTCCAAAACTTCCTTTAATATGGTCCATCATTTTTTGCTATAACAGCAGTTACAGTTGACCAGGGCAGATCTAGCAGGTGAGAAATCTGACAAACTGACTTGTTGGAAAGGTGGTGTCTTATGACAGGGCCAAGTCACTGGAGTTAGGCCCATGACCCTTTCTACTGTCAGTGCTTGCTGTTATGCACCTGTTAGCAATGGGTGTGGCTAATACATATAAAATATTGCATTTTCTTACAAATCAATCATATAATTATTTAAAAAATGAATAATACTTTATATTACATACATTGAAATACACTATGCTGCCAAAAGTATTCACTCACCTATCCAAATCATTGAATTCAGGTGTTCCAATCACTTCCAAGTCCACAGGTGCATAAAACCAAGCACCTAGGCATGCAGACTGCTTCTACAAACACTTGTGAAAGAAAGGGTCGCTCTCAGGAGCTCAGTGAATTCCAGCATGGTACCATGATAGGATGCCTCCTGTGCAACAAGTCCAGTTATGAAATTTCCTCACTACTAAATATTCCACACTCAACTGTCAGCGGTATTATAACAAAGTGGAAGCGTTTGGGAAGCAACTCAGCCATGAAGTGGTCGGCCGCGTAAAAGGACAGCAGGGTCAGCGAATGCTGAGGCCGATAGTGCGCAGAGGTCACCAACTTTCTGCAGAGTCAATCGCTACAGACCTCCAAACTTCATGTGGCCTTCAGATTAGCTCAAGAACAGTGCATAAAGAGCTTCATGGAATGGGTTTCCACGGCTGAACAGCTGCATCCAAGCTTGACATCACCAACCACAACACAAAGCGCCAAATGCAATGTTGTAAAGCACCATCACTGGACTCTAGAACAGTGATGTGTTCTCTGTAGTGGTGAATCACACTTCTCCGTCTGGCAATACAATGGACGAGCCTGGGTTTGGTGGTTGCCAGGAGAACGGTACTTGTTTGATTGCATTGTGCCAAGTGTAAAATTTGGTGAAAGGGTATTATGCTATGTGGTTGTTTTTCAGGAGTTGGGCTCGGCCCCTTAGTTACAGTGAAAGGACCTCTTAATGCTTCAGGAGACCAAGGGATTTTGGATAATTTCATGCTCCCAACTTTGTGGGAACAGTTTGGGGACGGCCCCTTCCTATTCCTATGACTGTGCACCAGTGCCCAAAGCAAGGTTCATAAAGACATGGATGAGCGAGTTTGGCGTGGAAGAACTTGACTGACCTGCACAGAGTCCTGACCTCAACCCGATAGAACACCTTTGGGATGAATTAGAGCAAAGACTGTGAGCCAGGCCTTCTCATCCAACATCAGTGTCTGACCTCACAAATCTGGAAGAATGGTCAAAAATTCCCATAAACACACTCCTAAACCTTGTGGAAAGCCTTCCCAGAAGAGTTGAAGCTGTTAAGGCTGCAAAGGGTGGGCCTAAATCATATTAAACCCTATGAATTAAGAATGGGATGTCATTCAGGCAGACGAGCGAATACTTTTGGCAATATAGTGTTTGTTTGTCATAATTGTTACATAATTGCCTGATCACAATTATTTAAACAGATTGCAATTATTTAAGTTAATCACAATCATTTTCCAGCATTGTTAGAATTCATAGTCAAATATTCATGTCACCACAAACAGTATGTGAAGGGACTGCATTTTCATCAGTAAAAGAAAGCAGAAAATACAGCTGCCGTTGGGACAAAACCTTGTATCTCCATTTTTGTTGTTTATCAGTTTTTGATTTGAAAATGCCTGTTGTCCTTTACATTGTGTATAAATTTCATGATGACAACAGCAATACATTTTTCAGACATTTTAAACTTAGAACTTCTGATTTGTCTTTTAATGGTGAGAAATATTTGTTATTTTTTCCTAAGCTTGAGCAGGTTTTGTCATCAGTGTGGGGCTTTTAAATATCAGCCAGAAAGAAAGTTAGCAAATTAGCAAATTTGGTCACTTTATGGATTGTACTTTAATAGCTGTATACAGTTGTTTACACCAGTTGTACACAAATATGTTAAACTGTTACCTGCAATTAATTATTAGTATTACTAATACTATTTATACTATTACTTGTTCAATTCCATTATTGGAACACCCAGTACTGTGCAAAGGTTTTAACACCTCTGATCAAATGATGTTTTGTTGATTTTCTAAGTGAAATTAAGTTAGCACATCCTCTATCGGGAATTTTTTTTCTGCTAGTTTTAGAGTACAATATCTATTATTTCAAAATAACAGTTCAAAGTATTGGAAAAAAATAAAACAAAACATAAGATGTGCCACAACATCTGCCTAGGCCACAATATGATATTTTCCTCAAAATCTTAAATTCAAGAAAATAAACAGTAATTTTGCCTTAAATGTGCAGAAGGATGTTCACTGTAGAGGATTCTGTAGAAGAGTTTCAAGGATGCCCAAACTGTTGCAAATAACTGTATGATCTTGCCCAGTACTACCATCATATTATAATGGTCAAAAATTATTTATATTATTGAAAAAATATTCTTAATGCTTGAATGGTAATATTTCTTAAACACAAACTAAACTTAACCTTAACACAGCAACAAACACTAGTATCCCTCTTGGATAGGAAAGCTCAGCCCCAGTGACTGCTTCTTCATTAGGTGACAAAAGTATGGGTTTACCTAACATAATGTGGGGGACTTGAAAAAGTTAAGGGGCTGAATTCCAGCTGCCATAGTCATCATCAAACCTGACAAATTGTATTATAACAGTTTAGTGAAATCCAAACCAGCGAGGTGTTCTTTTGCTGCTGCTCCCCCGGTGTGGCCGTGTCTCAGATTCAGGTCTCCGGCTAGGGCCCCGCCGGCATAGACAATAGGGGCCCTGCCAGGTCCACTGGCATTTTGTCTGCTTCTACATTATCTGAAATCAAACGCTCTATTCTACTCCCACCGTTCCACGTGGAACAATCAGTGCTGATGTGGGAATGCCTGTAATCCGCACAAAAGGGGAAGGCTGACATTTATACCCAGCAAAAAAAAAGAAAAAAAGAGGTGGGGGGCAGGAGGGGGGGGGGGTATAAAAGAGAAGAGCTGTGGATTCCATGGCTGGGTTTTGTGCACAGCACACAAGATAGAAGACGGTGGGGTGGGGGGTAGGGGGGGATAATGACACTTTAATACCGGGCCGGTAGCACAGGTAGCTCTTGATAATGGGAGGTGGAGAGTCATTGAGAGAGGACACCTGTAAGCCAAGCGGCTCTGTGTGTGGACAAATGGGGGAAATGGGTGAAGAGGGACTAATAGATCTTGCTGTGGCTTAGGGGAGGGAAAAGAGTGCGATGTTATCACGATGCAAAAGCCAGTAGAACAGAATGAACCTAATGGCTGCGGCTAAACGTTTTAGGCATGAGTGGACGACTGACAAACACTTAAGTATGTGTTTCATGGCCTGTGTTTGGAGTACCAAGAAGTGTAAATCATATCAGTTAACCCCTTTGAACCTTAGAATTATTATTCAGTTATTAATCCTAAACTGTATTATTCAGTAACAGCTATGGAATATTTGGTATCGCCTATGAAATAAACATTCAGGCTATGCAGTTCTGATGGATATGTTAACAGAAATTACAATGTTACAGTGTCTTTAATAAACCACCTAGAAGTGTTACAAAAGGTGTTTTGTGCACATTTGCATGCAGAATGATTTCCAGCCTGGTTAGTATAGTACTACAGTTAATTATTTCCCAGCTGCAACTGAAGGGATAAAAGAGACAGAGAGAGAAAGAGACAGACAGACAGATACTCAAACAGACAGACAGAGAGTGAATGACCTTATAAATATAGGACAACAAGAGAACTATTCTAGGTAAGCCATTCAGCTCATTTCTCTCTTCAGCTGAAGAGACTTCCCTTGGACTTTGGTCGAATTGTGAGTTAGATGCTATAAACATATTGATAGTACTCAGAATAGTTGGGGAATTTGAAGCTGTTATCCAAGACCACATCACCAAGCCAGCGGTTTACCTGTAAGATCGCTCCTGGCTTTAGCAAATCCCATAACACCAGATTAGGCCTTTTGACCCCACTGACATAATAATGACATTAGCTAATGTTGTCACAGTATTGCTGAGTGTAGCACACTGACAGAGACATAACCTCAAGATGAACTGACTCATACAGGAACAGCAAGGAACATGTCAGCAAATACAACCAGATTTCTGGATGCAGATTAGGTGCATTCTTACAAGACTAAAACTAGTTTAATATGGTATCTGTCATGTGACGCAGTATTATATTTATTTTTTCAGCGGTTTGGCAGAATTCATCATTTTCATGTTTCTGTTCATCAGCGTTATCTCACTACAACACCCAGCATGCATTACGCAAATATATCATACAACCATTGGAAATCCCTGCAGTTCCAACTCATCCTGACTTCTAGCCTAAAATGTATCCTGCTGGATATCACAATGACAATATGAGAAGGTTTTTTTGCTCTGTAAAGAGAAAAAAAACACTATCAGCGAAGGGAAGCACTGGTTGGGTGTTCTCATCAATCTAATTACAATTTTTACTTGTCTCTGGCATCTATTGCTAACTTCAACTTTAGCATCTATTCATACGTTAAGATTTAAGCTTGTTGTGCTCATTAATCAATTCTTTACATTGTAATAATGCTATATGGCTTCCCTCTGCATTTTAAACCAAACAGCCCATCATCACAAGATATGGCATAAGTAGGGGGGTTTCCCAGTTATCAAACCAGAAAATCTCACTCTGAAGGTTACTGGGGCACAGATTTAGGATGCACGTAGGCATGTTTACAACAGATGCATTGATAGTTTATTTTTGGCTGGAGTATGTCTGTTGCAGATCATCTTGAGTGCAGGACTCAACTAGCACTTAAAATTTATATAAACGTCTGAAAGCTTTAGTAAAAGCAACACTATGAAAAGAGTGCATTTAAATGAATAACAGCTTATTTCAAACTGAAGCAAACATAGATCATATACTGCCATTAAAATTGTATGTAATGCAGGCCTAGGTACAGTGCATCCGGAAAGTATTCACAGCGCTTCACTTTTTCCACATTTTGTTTTGTTACAGCCTTATTCCAAATTGAATTATATTAATCTTTTTCCTCAAAATTCTACACAAAATACCCCATTGTGACCATGTGAAAAAAGTTTTCTCGAGAGTTTTGAAAATTTATTAAAATTAAAAAACAAAGAAATCATATTTACATAAGTATTCACAGCCTTTGCCATGAAGCTCAAAATTGAGCTCAGGTGCATCCTGTTTCCACTGATCATCCTTGAGATGTTTCTACAGCTTAAATGGAGTCCACCTGTGGTTGATTGGACATGATTTGGAAAGGCACACACCTGTCTACATAAGGTCCCACAGTTGACTGCATGTCAGAGCGCAAACACCAAGCATGAAGTCAAAGGAATTGTCTGTAGACCTCCGAGACAAAATTGTCTCGAGGCACAAATCTGGGGAAGGATACAGAAAAATTACTGCTGCGTTGAAGGTCCCAATGAGCACAGTGGCCTCCATCATTCGTAAATGGAAGAAGTTCGGAACCACCAGGACTCTTCCTAGAGCTGGCCGGCCGTCTAAATTGAGCGATCGGGGGAGAAGGGCCTTGGTCAGGGAGGTGACCAAGAACCCAATGATCACTCTGTCAGAGCTCCAGCGTTCCTCCGTGGAGAGAGGAGAACCTTGCAGAAGGACAACCATCTCTGCAGCAATCCACCAATCAGGCCTGTATGGCAGAGTGGCCAGGCGAAAGCCACTCCTTAGTAAAAGGCACAAGGCAGCCCGTCTGGAATTTGCAAAAAGGCACCTGAAGGACTCTCAGACCATGAGAAACAAAATTCTCTGGTCTGATGAGACAAAGATTGAACTCTTTGGTGTGAATGCCAGGCGTCATGTTTGGAGGAAACCAGGCACTGCTCATCACGAGGCCAATACCATCCCTACAGTCAAGCATGGTGGTGGCAGCATCATGCTATGGGGATGTTTCTCAGCAGCAGGAACTGGCAGACTAGTCAGGATAGAGGGAAAGATGAATGCCGCAATGTACAGAGACATCCTGGATAAAAACCTGCTCCAGAGCGCTCTTGACCTCAGACTGGGGCGACGGTTCATTTTTCAGCAGGACAACGATCCGAAGCACACAGCCAAGATCTCAAAGCAGTGGCTTCAGGACCACTCTGTGAATGTCCTGGAGTGGCCCAGCCAGAGCCCAGACTTGAATCCGATTGAACATCTCTGGAGAGATCTGAAAATGGCTGTGCACAGACGTCTCCCATCCAACCTGATGGAGCTTCAGAGGTACTGCAAAGAAGAATGGGCAAAACTGCCTAAAGATAGGTGTGCCAAGCTTGTGGCATCATATTCAAAAAGACTTGAGGCTGTAGTTGCTGCCAAAGGTGGTTCTACAAAGTATTAAGCAAAGGCTGTGAATACTTATGTAAATATGATTTCTTTGTTTTTTAATTTTAATAAATTTTCAAAACTCTCGAGAAAACGTTTTTCACATGGTCACAATGGGGTATTTTGTGTAGAATTTAGAGGAAAAAGATTAATTTAATTCAATTTGGAATAAGGCTGTAACAAAACAAAATGTGGAAAAAGTGAAGCGCTGTGAATACTTTCCGGATGCACTGTACATCTTACTAATGACTGAAGTAATAATAATAAAGTTACCTCTTGGGCACTTACAGCTGAAAATAATCCTTAATTAATAAAGAGAAAAAAATCTAATCTAGTTCATAATTCAACAGACAGGGTTTTGCAAAGCTTTCTGTATTCAGTGTGTACTGACAGTTTTTGTATGCACTGCGTGTGTGTATTTTGCTGTAATCCTCAGGCCTGTATTCCGCTCAGGGAATGGGGACAGTAGTTTTTAATGGTACTTCCTCCACAGCTGGGTGTGTGGCACTAGGTTAATTCAGCTGACCTGCGTTTGTTTTTATATTGGCTAATGTTCCTGGGGCTTCTGAGCTCTCATCCTGGGACAGATCCCAGACACTTCATGCCTGTAGCATTACTGGTGTAAGATTTTACCACCCCCTACCTTGAAGATGATGGTAACCCAACACTAAACCAAGACAGGCCTAACTAGACTGTCTTACAGTGTTACACTGCCAAACTCCACGTACTAAATAAAAAGTAATTAGTATTAAACATGGAAAGGAAATGTTCTCTGTATTTGACAGTTGATTTTATATGTGAGATGGGTCTGAAGAGGGAACATCAGGAAACAACGACAACAACAATAATAATGATAACGATAAAAATAATCATTCTGAAGTGCAGGTTAAACCCCTGCCTTTTCCTTTCCGATTAACAATATAACTTGAATTTCTCACAAATCCATGTTACATGAACCAAAAAAACAAAAGACTATTCTTGTATTGTATTCATGTGTCATATTACCTTTAGACAACATTTAACTTTATTCTATGTGCCTTTCTTAGTTAAACATTCATTCTACAGTTCAAAAGCATTAGAGCGTATCTTTAACACATGATTACTTCGTCATTGTGTTTCTGTGACAGTTCAAATGTGGCTTAAGTGGCTGCTCCAGACATGGTCTTTAGAACTTGATGAGTTTTAATTGTGCAAGACTATGCTATAAGAATACGCTGACATGTTAATAACAGGGCAACAAGTCATAAAAGTCAGTGAACTGGCTTGAACTAATCAAAAGAAATGTTGATCTAATGCATTCTCCTTTCTCTCTCTCCACACTTATTGAAAAGCAGCAAAGCATAAAGTATGAAACAGCTTCCAATGAAACCGCAACCTCTGAAAACACAGAATTCTTTGAGCTTGACAGGCTAACTTGGAGAAGGGGGGTGCTGAAGAAAGAAAAAAAAGAATGGTCAGGGAGAAAGGGAAAAAAAGTTCAAAGTGAAACAATGAGCTAACTGCCCTCAGCCATTGCACTCTGTGACCTGTGGGCCTTTCCATGCGACCTCACCAATAAGAACTGCATTCAGTAATTCAAATCAAATGGGAGGCGTGTCATTTCCAAACGGGCTGGTGCTGAGCGGCTACACGGCTAGCAGCTAACGGCTCTCCAGTCCAGATGTGTGGGGTGTTTTATTACAGAAGGAGTAGCAGACAGTCGCAGGTGCGAGGGCTGGCTTTGCAAGGTCTTGGGTGAGGAGGAGGTGGGTGAAGTGGAGGAGGAGGATGTGGGTGGGAGGGGATATCCATTGCCTGTGTTTAATCAGAGGCAGTCGGATGGGATGGGTTTCATTGCTCTTTGATGGAGAGCACTGTTATGAAGATGGACAGTCACTTTGCTCTCTAAGTGAAACCATCGTTTAGCCTCAATTCGCAGAGAAAAGGCCCATTTGTTATCCACAGGGGAGTGCGGCAGACTGGGCCTTAGCCTGGCTGGGTGGGAATGGCATGCATTTGCCACACAATTACACTGCACAGGCATAGATTTGGGTGCCGAAGAGAAAAGAGAAGGCATGCTTTGAAAGACCAAGGAGCGTGTTCACTATAACCACATGTTAGAACAATGCTTTTATTGATTTATAAAACAAGATATGTATGCATGTGTGTGTGCATTCGTATGCATATAACGAAAAGGTTCACACTCTGAAAATATACAGATGCTATACGTTAATCCTTTAGTCAGGTAGAGCTTTGTGTTGGGGTTTAGTTTAGTTAATCCTTAGACGTTACAGAGAAATATAAATAATATATATTGTGAAGAGTTACAAATGATGTAAAAAGAATAAGGTGCACATATTTCAGGACAGTAACCCAGCATCACTGAAATGTTCTTCCAGAGTACAACAAATGTCATCCAAAGTTGGTTTGAAATATTAGTCGAATCTAAACATCTGTTCAATGCCAATATTTTTAAAGCTACTATCTGCCGATGCCCTGTGTTGGAGTGGCAACCTGTCCATGGTTTTTCCTGCCTTCCGCTCAATGAACTTTGGGAAAGGACCCAGCACCCTCCAAGACGCACCCCCAAAAATGTACACAATTTTCATTCAAATTTGAATAAAAAATTATTCTTGCTCCATTCAATGATCCATTTATCTATGTATATGAGTGAGGAGTTATTCCTTTAGTGAAATGAGTAAACTAATAGTGAATATAGCATAATACT
Source organism: Pygocentrus nattereri (assembly GCF_015220715.1). Classification (NCBI taxonomy): domain Eukaryota; kingdom Metazoa; phylum Chordata; class Actinopteri; order Characiformes; family Serrasalmidae; genus Pygocentrus; species Pygocentrus nattereri. The sequence goes on along the minus strand of NC_051217.1, from coordinate 31,354,178 downwards.
GAATTATACTGATTCTGTTTAATCAGTAATAACTACAACTTGTAAAGGTTAAACACAGAGTCACTGATATGTCAGCAGAAATTGTCTCACTTGGAAACGTTCATAGATTCTGAGATGGCAGACCAGGTCACTGGAGGTGACGGCAGACTGACAGGACTGGAGAAATGCTGGGGTGTCTCAGATAACTGTGCCCAAATTTAATTCAATAGTGCTTTTTGACACATAGTTCCTCCATTAGCGGTATTGCCTGATCATAGTGGACACACACCCCATCATGCTTATCGCTGCAATGTAGCACTTCGATAACACTATCTACTTATTAATGTACTCCCAAGATCATCATCATCTTGGATCAGGCACATTCATGCTAAGCCAGCATGCATCAGTCAAAACGTGCAGAAATTTCAATGGTTACTTTTCACTTGGGAGACAAATTCATTGAGAGCGTTCCATGACTAACTGCAAAAGAATGGGCCCTGCCAACGAGATAGACAGTGTGAGAAAGACGAGTGTATCTGGACTCCTAATTCCTAACTCAATCATCTGCTGGCTATGGGAATTGCATTATGGATCATTCTGACAAGACAGCCTGCCCCAGCCTTGGACATGAATTTCGACAAGGATTCCAATATGCTAAGCAGAAGAGTGTCAGTGAGGTTAATATACGTGAGTGAAAAAAGCCCCGAGTTCCTTTCTGTTTTGCCTGACTGGAGGACTAGCTGTTCCAATGTCAATCGCGAATAAAAATGCAAAGGAATCAATTAGTTTAATTAAATACGGTGATGCATAATGACTTCTAATTTTTAAGAGTAGAATGGCTGACTTGGACCTTGTGAACCTCTCCATCATGAAGTCACACTCGCACGGACACACACACACACACACACTCACACACACACACACACACACATTAACTTGAATACACGCAGTCTAATTTGAGTGACTGTTGATCAAATGATAAAGAGCGTCTGGAACAGTAGGTAATATAAAAGACTCGTCACAGTCACAATCATTGTTGTTAATACTGATACAATGTTGCTGGGTTTCTTAAAGGGTAATTCCACCCTTTTCTAAAGATTTTTCTAAATTTCCAACTGATTACATTGTTATATTACAAACAAAGTCGTGCAGAGTGGCTTGATATGTAAAGCATAATTCTAGAGAAGCTTACTGAGCCAGAATTGTTCACATCATTGGTGATAGGAACCAGACATCTACGTTTAATACCAGTAAAAGCTTCCTTACACAAAGCTATTAAATTAAATGTTTACAGATACACTGTCTGATGTGTAACATATTGAGGTTTCTGATAAGATTTTGGCCTAAAAGACATTTCTGAAAATGCATTCATGGCATAGGTACATGCAGGCTGTTTTAAGACAAAGAAAACCTTTTTTTCAGATTTATGACTACAATACCTTTATTAACATTACACATAATAACTCAGAAGACACTTGTAGGTTCACTAGTCATACGGCATCCTAAATAAAATGGCCATATTTGCGTTGTAGGTATCGTGACCCCTGGTTACCATCACCACCTCAGTAAAGAAATTCGAGTTGGTAGGTTTCTCTATACTTAACCATTTTATATTAAACACTGCTAATGCCTTTGTTTTATCACAATGCTAACACTATGTAAAAAAAACTGGAAAAGTCAGGGGAATTCCACTTTAACATGACTCTTTCCTAGAAGAAACATATTGGTTCTGACCAGGTACATCTTTCTCTGTTCAGAGGAGCTTAGCCTTCATCCTTCATTATTCAAAATGTGTGTGTGTGTGTGTATGACCCATCATAAACATTGTTAATTGCAAATTCCACTTTACCTGCACAGAAAAACAATGATTGCACTCAGTAACCATCTTACATATCAGCTCCTTATCATTTGACTGTAATAAGAAGCATTTACTCTACAGATTTAGACCCAGGAACTAACTTTTTCCTTACTGCTAGGAAACCAAACAAAATGTCTGTATTAGTCAGTTGCTAAGCTAGCAATCATGATTTCTTTATCGCAGTGGGAGATTCCCAAAGTTTATATGAGGTATTTATGCAATGCATGCTGGATATTTTAGTAAGAGGGTACAAAATTGCATTCTGTCAAACAGATGAAGATGCAATAACAAGAGATGCAATGATGAATTACACAATATATACTAGTTTTAAGCCAGAATGCCCCTTTAACTGTTATCAAAAATGTTCAAAATAACTTACAGTCTTACAATAATCTCTCTGCTGCAATACCTTTGGGAAAGTATTAAAGTTGTCAAAAAAGTAAATAAATAAAATAAAATAAAAAGGTAACCTTTGATAACCTCTGAGGAACATATCCAATAGAATTACAAATAGTTTAGGGCTTAAGTCAACTCCCCATTCTTTAGACACAGCCAATGAGTTTCCATTCCAAAGAAGAAATGGACAAGGTTACTCACTAATACTTTATCGATGGACTGCATTAATCTTTCTATATATATAATGTCTCTCTTGGGAAGTCATTCACTTACAATAACAATACAATAAGTGCAAGTTTTTGAGTTGTGTTCAAGTTTCCTGGAAAGACTGTAGTTTTAGAGTGTTTGTAATTTAAATAGATGAGGACTAAAATACAAATATATGTCACTGAGCATCCACCAAAACTTCTCCAAATATATTTCAAAGGAAAGAACGTGGAGCAACGCCCAGGGGACTGATAGTGCTCGACGACTAGCAACGGTTTCTGTCCAATTTGACATTTTCTCCCGGCCTCTCCAGCCGATTCCCAGCTCACCACAGAGGGACGACTTTCATGTTTTGTTTTCAGATTCCTTTTTCTTATGTGTTGCAGGCTAATGCTGCCTGACAGGCTAGCGATGAAGTTATCTGAGGGAGTGTGGTTTCACAGTGCATGCGCCTTCTCAGGCCCATGTTACCATAAGCACTTTTTTTCTTCACTCTGTCCCAGCTATAGTGTCTGGGTTGTGTTTAAATGGTATTTCCAGCTTTGGCCCACTGATAAGAACCCAAGTAGTCAGGGTGTTAACACTCCCCCAATATCTATTGCAATTAGTTTTTGATTAAGAGACCCAGCTTGGCCGTTTGAAGCCTTTAATGTTGTGTCAACTTGCCGATGATGGAGAGAGCAGCGTGGACGCCTCCCAGTAACAAAGAGGCTGGTAAAAGACTCCAAGTGAACCATTTTATCTTCTTAATGGAAACCAGATGACCCTCTCCTTTTTTCTATTTTTTTTAATGTAACCATTTTTTTCCAGGGTGAAACAGACTTCCACAACTCTCCCACTCCTGGTTATTTATGCCGGGTTTTCTATTTCTTTACTCCAGTAGAAGTACACTTCGTATTTTATCTTTTGTATTTTTCTTTTTTTGTCACATAACACCCATCCCCACGGCCCCTCATTTCTCACTGAGCGCAGTCCAAAGTTTGGGAGCTCATGACCAACGAAAACATCTCATTTCCTAATTAACACCAACTTGAGTCACTCAAGACACTCCTGACCCGAGGAATTAGCACAGCACAACAAGATTTGTGATGAGTCCTCTCAGTGTTTGAACTGACAGCACAGATAAACACTTTAGGGCTGACAGAGGAATGCTCACTTTAAGTAAAATCATCTGGCAGCCATAAGTTTTCCTTTGAAGCAGTAAAGTTGTGTCAAAACCAATTTCTTTAACCTAATCATAATAAGTTACTGTTGTATAGAACACAGTGTTAGAGGAAATAAACTGATTCCACCTTGATGAACTGCAACATTTGCAAATGTTTTGATGGAAAATGTTCACATGTAGCAAACACAAACATGCAGTGTCGTATATCTAAGTTACAAAATCAAATTGAATTGTTTTTAGTATCAAAGTTATCTCAAATGCTGCATTTGTTAAATTTAACATTTCCAGATGTTTACAATTCACACTCAGATTGTGGTGTTAATAACAGAAAAGATTTGACATTTTTGAGCGTTCCGTAGTGTTTGTATGTGTGCATGTGTGTATGTGCACACATGCGAGTGTGTATTTGGGGCTTTTATAAGTAGCGAAGCACAGAATTCCCCATTGTGAATTAGAAATCATAATGGACTCTTGTTCTGTACTATGACGTATTGGGAGGGTCTAGCTAGCTGAGCATTTCGCTCAGTGATTTGCAGAGTGGTGGGAGGGGAAGTAAAACACAATATTATAGGAAAATAATAATTTCCATTGACCTGATGGTGCGAAGTGACATAATGAAAACGCAGAAGTTGTTTTTGAGGTTTGAGGTTTTGAATCACTGCACTTTCGATCAAAGGTTATAGGAAACAAGAATAAAATGGTATAATATGATGAATGAAAAAAAAAAAAAAATATATATATATATATATATATATATATATATATATATATATATATATATATATATATATATATACTGCTCAAAAAAATAAAGGGAACACTCAAATAACACATCCTAGACCTGAATGAATGAAATATTCTCATTGAATACTTTGTTCTGTACAAAGTTGAATGTGCTGACAACAAAATCATCAATGGAAATCAAATTTATTAACCAATGGAGGCCTGGATTTGGAGTCACACACAAAATCAAAGTGGAAAAACACACTACAGGCTCATCCAACTTTGATGTAATGTCCTTAAAACAAGTCAAAATGAGGCTCAGTATTGTGTGTGGCCTCCACGTGCCTTTATGACCTCCCTACAACGCCTGGGCATGCTCCTGATGAGGTGGCGGATGGTCTCCTGAGGGATCTCCTCCCAGACCTGGACTAAAGAATCCGCCAACTCCTGGGCAGTCTGTGGTGCAGCGTGACGTTGGTGGATGGAGCGAGACATGATGTCCCAGATGTGCTCAATCGGATTCAGGTCTGGGGAACGGGCGGGCCAGTCCATAGCTTCAATGCCTTCATCTTGCAGGAACTGCTGACACACTCCAGCCACATGAGGTCTAGCATTGTCCTGCATTAGAAGGAACCCAGGGCCAACCACACCAGCATATGATCTCACAAGGGGTCTGAGGATCTCATCTCGGTACCTAATGGCGGTCAGGCTACCTCTGGCGAGCACATGGAGCACATTACTGACCCACTGCCAAACCGGTCATGCTGAAGGATGTTGCAGGCAGCAGATCGCTCTCCACGGCGTCTCCAGACTCTGTCACGTCACATGTGCTCAGTGTGAACCTGCTTTCATCTGTGAAGAGCACAGGGCGCCAGTGGCGAATTTGCCAATCCTGGTGTTCTCTGGCAAATGCCAAGCGTCCAACATGGTGTTGGGCTATGAGCACAACCCCCATCTGTGGACGTCGGGCCCTCATCCCATCCTCATGGAGTCGGTTTCTAACCGTTTGTGCAGACACATGCACATTTGTGGCCTGCTGGAGGTCATTTTGCAGGGCTCTGGCAGTGCTCCTCCTGTTCCTCCTTGCACAAAGGCGGAGGTAGCGGTCCTGCTGCTGGGTTATTGCCCTCCTACGGCCTCCTCCACGTCTCCTGGTGTACTAGCCTGTCTCCTGGTAGTGTATCCAGCCTGTGGACACTACGCTGACAGACACAGCAAACCTTTTTGCCACAGCTCGCATTGATGTGCCATCCTGGATGAGCTGCACTACCTGAGCCACTTGTGTGGGTTGTAGAGTCTGTCTCATGCTACCACGAGTGTGAAAGTACCACCAACATTCAAAAGTGACCAAAACTGTCAGAAAGCAGAAAGGTACTGAGAAGTGGTCTGTGGTCCCCACCTGCAGAACCACTCCTTTATCGAGTGTGTCTTGCTAATTGCCAATAATTTCCACCTGTTGTCTGTTCCATTTGCACAACAGCTGTGAAATTGATTGTCAGTCAGTGTTGCTTCCTAAGTGGACAGTTTGATTTCACAGAAGTTTGATTTACTTGGAGTTATATTGTGTTGTTTAAGTGTTCCCTTTATTTTTTGAGCACTGTATATATATATATATATATATATATATATATATATATATATATATATATATATATATGTATATATATATATATATATATATATATATATACAAATTGCATAATTTTTTACAGAAGCACCACCTCTGATTTCTTTACAGTGGTGCTAATAGGACATAGGACAGTTGCAATGTCTGCTATGCAAATAAAGACATTTTATTTACTCTTCAAAATGAACAGTGAACCTACACATGTTTTTCATGTAACGTTGATAATAGTGGTAGTGTCAAAATCAAAATGAAACAGTGTAACGCGGAGCAATGAGGCAGACGCATGTGCGGAGTTAAGCGACTTTTATTAAGGGCAAATCCAGAGTCGTGGTCAAAACGGTCCAGGGTCAAATAGCCAATACGGACAGATCGGGGGACAGACATGACATAAATCAGAATCAAACAACAAACAGAGACCGAGACATCAAACAAAGACCAATACATCGAACAAAGACCAGCGAACACAAGGGGCAAACACAGGGCTTAAATACACAGGGAAAATGAGGGTCAGGTGAAAACAATCAGGGCGGAGTTACAAAACCAAAACAAATGCACATGGACAAACCAAAACAAAAAGGCACATGGAGTGGGAGGAGCCAATCGTGACAAACAGTGTCTCAGGCATCAGGCAGCATAATTGTACCCAATTATGTAACAACCTTCTGTGAGGTACCATTGAAATACATTAAGTGCTTGTAACGTACGGTTCATATCACCACCACAATTCTGACTCTATTGTGGAATTGTGGTTTGATGATTTCACATCAAACCAAGCTGAATGACTTCACATTTTAACTATTAAGAAATTTACAAAATCTGTGGAATGGCCCTTTGAGTCACCAGTAAAAAGCACTGTCTGATCCCACTGGTTAGCTGGCTGGTCAACCTTCATAGCCTTCCAGATTCATGCTTCCAGAGATTTGCTGCTTTGTGAAAATGTTATTGTAATGTTATTGGCCTTAACAAGAAGTCTGAGTGACTCAGGTTCAAGTAACTTTCCTCCATACAAACTTAATGCACCTTTTAAAGATAAACAAGCTTGCATGCAATTTTAACATTTTCTACACCATCAAGAAACAGCGGGATGGTGAACAAGAGGCAGTTCACCAACACAATCAATTCTATTATTACTAAAATTTAAACAGCCCTTGATGCTGTGATTTATATCAGCACTTGCTGAAACATCCCTGGATGTGCAGCATTCAGTGTGAAAAAGAGCCTCATCAAACCATAGAATATGCTTCATCCTTAACATAAACCATAAAAAGGAAGAATATATCCCCACCCATTACATCCAGAACACTTAGGCTTGTCTTGCTGGGTTTTGACGTGTTATATCCAGGATTTGGACGAGTGACTTTTGAAATGGTTCATGCAGAAGCTCTCAAAGACCTGATGAATTACTTGGACTACCAGCAGCATGCAGCTCAACAACAAGAAATGCAAAACCAACAAGTGATTTCCATGAACGCCCTGAAAATTGGCAAATTCCGTTGAAGCTTATAACTATCCACCATGTAGCTGCCAGACTACCAAGGGCTGATAAATTGATAAATATATATAATGATATATAAAATGATAAATACAAGAAATTGTCTGGATCTTGTCACCACACAGTGCGTAGCCTTGAATTCCTTCTTCTTTTTTTTCTTTCCTTGTTTTCGCTAAACTGTGATTTCATTGACCGAGCTAAAGAAATTCTGCTGAGCGTCTCTGATTGCTTCAAACAATGGGACAAACATGGTTGAACAAAAGAAAAGAGTTCCCTTTATTTTACAACACAAAATCAATATCCTTTTCCATCAAGGACTGAAACCCTGCCCCTTATTGTAAAAGTGTAGGCGGTGATTTTCTTCTACTAAATTCTAATGAATACTTGAATGTGTAGTATTTGAGGTTGACAGTTCTAAACTGTGAGGAAGCAAATGATTACCAACCAAATAAATGGTCTTAGAGTTGCAGAACAAGCACTTGAACCACAAACTATCAGCTTGCTCTGTTCTGTTTTCTGAAACACACACACACACACACAGACACACACACACACACACACACACACACACACACACACACATACACATACAAGAGCAGGGAAAGCTCTGGCATGTAGGCAGGCTGATAAGTTGCAGCTTGTGCAGTTTGGCTAAGTTTACTTTATCCTTGGGCTGGAAATGACCTTGTGAACTTGTGAGTTTCTCTCACTCTCTCTCTCTCTCTTTCACTCTATCTCCCTCTAGCAGTCAACAACCCACCCACTATACAGTACCTGCATGGGTGTAGTGATGGCTGTTGACAGGTGTGGTTTACTGCACTCCTTCACACTACTCCAGTAGTGTGTGTGTGTGTGTGTGTGTGTGTGTGTGTGTGTGTGTGTGTGCACGCTCACGTGAACATGCTAGAGCAACTCAAGGTGTGCCACACCTATGAAACTCCCGCCTTCACACATCACAGGTCAAAGGCTCCTGCCCTAAAATAATTACTCCCCTTTTCTTTAGCACTAGCAAAAACTTCGCCCCACATGCATCTGGCTTGTAACCCTGCGAGCCAGGGCTTAATCATTACCGTGACCCGCTTATCTGCTCATCAAGCAGGTAACCATTAATAGGTGTTTACTTTCCGATGACCTCCACAAATGTGCATGGGCCCTTTGGCCCGTAAATGTCAACGTAGTTTGAGGGCCTGGCCTGATTTCTTTCTATTCCTTCTTTTCTACTTCGTGACCCAGCTGTAGTTTTGACCCAGAAGGCTACATTTGTTTTTCAGTGATAAAAAAAACAGCAAGAAACAGTGAAATATACAAAATCCACTACTTCTGCTAAAAGAAGACTGAAATTTCTGACCATTGCTGAACTGAGGGTCAACTATAAAAGACACATAGAAAAAAGGAAGAAAAAAAATATACAACTAAAGATGGCAGTTTTGTAAGTTCACAAGCTAAGAATACACACCACAACATCACACCACAGAAGCAGTGCACTAAACTATCACTTTCAGACTTACAGCTCTCTCTCCTAAGTGTATTTAACACATTCAACTTGAACTTGTACAGGCTTCATTACCTCTCCACACTTTTTGAAGCAGCACCTTCTCTTCCCCATTCTCATCTTCCCCATGTACAGATGAGTCTCCCACCCACTCTTTGTCTGCCGCCGGAATGATAACTCACCCCTTGTCTACCTCGCTGAGCTGTGTAATATATAGTTGTGAGGTGTCCTGACATAGTTATATCTGCTGGTGTCCTAGAAAAGACAAGGAGACTCAATTACAATGGCAGTGGCCTTAGTGCCTTTATGAATGTCAGGCCTAAGTCCAGACGCTGTGTGATGAATCACACCTGACCTCACACAGGGCACCCATTTCTCAGCGGCCTGTGTAGTGCGGACTAGTAAATGAGAAATCAGAATTGGGGTATGTGTGATTGTGTGTTGATAGGGGGTGGTCGGTGCTTGTGTCAGTGTTGGGAGGGCATCTGAAGTTGTCAAGTGTATCTGTGTTTGTATATGCTTATGTAGTGATAAATGGTCTTGGTTTGGACATACAGTATATATATATATATATATATATATATATATATATATATATATATATATATATATATATATATATATATATATATATATATATATATATATTATGTGTTGGGTGTGTACACTCACCCATATTACTACACATGTACGATGGACACTATCGTGCAAACTGACTCTATATCCTACCCAGTAGAGAGTACAGCTACACAGGTTTTGTATTTCTATAGTTCACAGTGAGTCATACTGCATCCTGAAACAAATAAAGACCTGGATGTGCTTTGAGACATTTTGGTTATGTATTTGTATGGGAACAATTTGGACCATTTGGGTGACCACTGGGTTCTAGTGTTTGTTAGCAATGTTAGCCTCACAGCTTCAGTTCTTAAATAAAAAAGCTAACTTGGATTCCACTGACTACATCTAGGGCAAGTGGAAAATTGTGTACATTTGACTTTTCACTTAACTCTTCCAAAGTAAAATCATCCTTTGATACGTTTATAAAAGGACCGAAAACTTCTGTGGCATTGTTCCAAAGAAACCTTTTTGGCACCTTGATTTTTTAGTGTATTAGACATGTAGTAGACATGTTAATAAATCATAAGTGATTTGTTTAAAGAATTCTGGTGGGCTGTTTTCCTTTTTGAGAATTCTGGTTGGCAGTTTCAAGTGATCCACTGGGAGGCTAGTTAGCTAGCCAGCAGCAGATTTTACATTAGAGCAACTAACCTGCATCCTCTCAGACACATGCACTATTTGTCTGCTCACACATACACACACATACCACATTCCCTGCCAGCACCCTCCTCTCAGCAGAACGTAATCCTTGTTGACAGAGAATGAGTGTGGATATCAGGTCACTTGTGTTTTCGCACTGCACTGTAAAGCACTCAGCAGCGGCAGACATAGTAGTGACGGACTGCTGAAACGCTTCCCAGGATGACACTAGTGCCATGGCTGCCCAGAGCAGTTCCTCTCCCTCAGGAGCTGGGACCTCTGGCCCTGACGTTGTCCCACCTGACCCCTATCGAGCAGCGGTTGGGCAACAGAGGGTTGCAGTCGTGCTGCCCTGGGCGAAGACTTTGAAGGAAGGAGAGGGGAATGCTGGGGGTATCCTTGCCTGTCCTCCTGGGAGAAGGAGTGAGCTAGGGGGTGGAAGGGAGAGAGAGAGAGAAAGGAATGAGCAACAGGCACACACAAGGGCAAAGGCAGATGTGTCCGTGGATAGATGAGGGGGGGATAAATCACAGGGCTGTCCAGAGCCCAAGGCATTTGCATTCCTGAGATGGAGCTCATGGGGGGGGTTGAAACCTCAGTGTACAGTCCAGCACTCTATCAGAGACAGGAATTCACACTCTGCTTCAATGGAACCAAGTCAGGGTCATGTATTCATGAAGTAAGACACCTAACGTAATCAGAAGCTGACTTGGCTAGTAGTGAGAAGCAATATCAGCATCTTCAAAATGCTAAAATAAAGTCAAAATAAATCAATGCAAAGAAAAAAGTCACAGTAAATTGTAAAAATCAGCAAGTGTTACAGATCTAAGCCTAATGTAGGCCAAAAAGCATAAGAAATTGGACAGATACTGGAAAGGTGCACAAAATTGCTGCACAGGACTGCTTTCTGTAGACCTGTAGGTAATCTTGTTCCAACTCAGGTTTCAAACTATCACACTTTTGAAAAATCTAACCACTCTCACCTCTGGCAATTTTTAAGCTATTGACAAACAAGTTCCAAGTTCAGCGGGCAGCAGTGGTGTTGAGAGAGGGAGGTCATATGTTGATGGCTTGGTTTAGGCAGGTGCTCGATGATGTATTGCACCAGCAGCCTCAGCTGACTCAATGTCATACAGAAGGACAAGTTCTCCTTCTGGGAATGTGAATGGTCTCATTGGAGGCTTTAACTGGCTTTTGACTTGTACAAATTCCCCGAAGACAAGACAGAGCTGAGGGACAGAGAGGAAACAAGCAATATGGGCTGATATTGTGGGTACTGAAATGTTTTTCTGTCAGCCTCAGCCAACAGACATACGATGTGCTGTTTCCATACTGGTTTACAAAAAATGTATATAGAAATGTATAGGTTCTAGGGACCTAATGATACACTTCTCTCAGACTTAGATTAGATTCTAAACATACTGGCCACAATTACTTCATGATTGATTTTTTAAAAAATGGTAGTCATACGTAACTCTATCAATGTAACTCTATCCTAACTGTATCCAACCTCTTAAAGAGGTCAGAGCTGGAAGGCTGGAAGATCACTGAATGTGCTGGTGTGGGATGACTGCAATGCAATGTGAAGCTGTTGATGGCATAATTAATAGAGTGCAGCTGATTTCACCCATCGCCCCAATGCACACTTTTTTTCACATTTTTTTTAATTTTGCATCACAATGTACACAGCACTATTACATCCCCAACAGGTACTGATGTGTTGGGATACTGGAGTAAAGCATGAGGAGGAAAAGAGAGATAAAAAAGAAATGTAAACATTTAAATAATGCATGTTACTGCTCTTAAGGATCATTAAACATATAAACACAGATTTTTAAACTCACTGCTGTGACAAGAACCTGCGAACACTTAAATGAGTGTAATGAACTGAGCTGCCATCTAGTCTTACTCCACATGATGCCAGTATATTTTAAAGATGCTCACTGTTCACAACGGCACTTTCTTGCCTTAATGGGCCATGAAAAGAGGAGTGGACTTCCCAAACTGTAGCCCCATGTGCAAATCATACAGTTGGCATCCAAGGTGTCAGTGAAACAGTTAAGCAAGACCAAATGATGACATTGGCTTTGCAGACCTCTTTCCATGATGTCAAAGGCATAGTGGGAGCTTAAGGGGGATTACAGTCTAATTCTATCGTTAAGGCTCCTGACTAAATTGACTTGGCACGCTGCATACAGAGGTCCATACCAAACTTTTCTCCCTTTTGCTTAAGCTGTAGCAGGACTGGAGGTTGAGATTGAACATAAGGGGAACAGAGAAAAAGAGGAAAGTGAGAGCAAGGGAAAGCTGATGGTGGGAGGTCGGATGGGTGTGGGAGGGAGATGGGTGGGGAAAACTGTCATCAGGAACTCCTTGTCGGCCAGCATGAGGAGTGTTGAGTAACTAATGAGCGTGTTTTACAAGTGAAGTGTATCATAGTTGAGTAGATGCAGCTGGATACGCAACCCGCACAAAGAGTCATCCAGCCTGAAGATTTTTATTGTCGTCAGTGTAACCCTCCCGTATGAATGCCTGAGAGAGAGAGGGAGAGAGAGGGAGAGAGGGAGAGACAGAGAGACAGAGAGAGAAAGATAAACAGCTGGCTTCACTAAGCAGGATGGCTGTTAAGGGTTGGGGGTGCTTTCTAAGCAGAACGTGGAGGAGGAACGAAAAACCCCAGAGGGAAGACAGTCACTGGGATGAGAGCCACGAAACAAGGGAGTAAGAAAAATAGAGGGAAACTGAGGAGGACAAGATCGAGATCATGGCCGAGGAGAACAGATTATGAAGAACTAATAATGAGGCATTGCAAGAGTGTGGTGGGGGGAGCAGGGTTTGGCGGTTTAGGAAAACAAGCGAGAAACAGATAGCGGCCGAAGCCAGCGGAAATGTAACGCGAGAGAGACAGGAAAAGGGAAGCGTGGCCTCTGATTTGCGAGATGAGATGAACTGAAACCGGGGACGGGGGCAAATTCCAGGAAGATGTCTGAAAGGCTGAAAATGAAGTCACCTGTGCAAATACAACGCATATTCACCCACTGTGGAACAATCTTATGACAGCTGACTTCTTTATCTGTCTTTGGTCAGGGCGCTCAGGAAGAGGCTCAGCTGCGGGGAAACAAAACACGACGGCAAGCGCCAAAAAGATTGTGTGTACATCCTCGGCTTGCCCGAAATGCCAGGCGAGTGATAAAAACTAATTGAACAGGCAGGACCTCCTAAGTTTGATGTATTGTGAGATACTGAGAAATGTACCATGGAAACATAAACAGATGTCCATTGCTATGTTTAAAAACAAAACCCAGCAGTAATGGAGTGAAACGTGTGGACATGACTTTAAGATGAATAGATTAAGAATAGCCTCCATCTTGCCGAATATAAATTGGCTCTTCATATTTTTTCCCCCTTCCAAGAACCTCAAGTATTCTTATGGACATGCTTCAAATCCATTTATACTGCAGTTGTCAAAATTATTGAAATACATTAACCACAAATAGCACCGGCAGCGACAACAAAGCTAACCCATGCAAACTTTGCCATGGGATGTGAACACGTGTTCCTAACTAGCCTGCCAATTACCCAACCTCAGATTTACTGTTGTTCTCAATTAAAAGGCCGTTTGGCAACAAACAATAACATGTGTTGGGATGCTGCGGTGGAGCCAAGGTAATGTTTCATATTAGGTCTCCAGCGGTATGGACCAGGCCAGAACCCATGCTGTTTAGTATATACTCAACTTAACAGGGCAATCATAAGTCATTACACATGCCAAGGTTCTGCTTGGCCCTAATGGGTGAAAGAAAAAAGAGCAGTCTCTCACAAAAGAGGCATTTCAGCAGGTCTGGGCCACAAACTTACACAATCGCACGTTCCAAATATCCTGAGTCATAAACATGTGCGCAAATCTATTAAAGGGTGCCCAGGTATGTCAAAGACTGAGCCTTTTCATCAGCTTCTGCCTGAGCTATTGATTTGAGAATTATTTAATGGATTTGATTAGAAATAAATGACAATTTTTTCATTACGATGGTATGTGGGATACACAGTAGGATTTCATTGAGGACTGCTGTTCTCATAAGGCATAATGGGTACGTGTTATAAATTGGCTCACCTCTTGTACACATTTAATGAACATGTAAAATTCAGCCAGGGTCCCAGAACGCGCATATTCCATGGCCAAGCTTCTCCATTCTTAGGAAATAATTAAGGGACATAGAAAATCATGAAGCTATATTGATGGAAGTCACACATATCTAATTGTACATCGCAGTTCACTTTTAAGCCACTTAATGTGCGCAATCTGATATAGTGTTTGCAAACCATTTACTTGTGACCCGTTCTGTCGCCATTCCTAAAGCCATTCCAGCGAGCCAGGCAGAGAGCACTGCCTTTTAAGGACCTGAGTATTGCCAGAGTCCTCTTTCTATTACTGATGATATCTTTACTGTGGACTCTTTGCTGACAAGAGCCCAGGGATCACAACTGCCCATAAAGCAGATGGGGAAATTACATCTCATTTCAGGGCTCTGCGTCCAAATGGGCTGTCTGTTGATGCAGCATGGCTCGTGGTGTCTTTAAACAGGGACTTAGCCTCCGACCTCATCCCTCTCCCTTCCTCCCCCTCTTTTCCCTCCCCTAGCCATGTGATCCTGGTATTTTCTAAAAGAGCTACTACAAGCTAAAGGTAATAACAGCGAAACGAGCAGTGTCAGACTCTAATGCTGACTGGAGATCAGTCTCTGAGTCCTGGGGAGAGCTAATGTCACTCCCAGGCCATCCCGGTCATAGCAGAGCAGCATATCAAAGCTATATATGACGAGCCCCACTGCAGGGGATTGAAGACCTTAATGCTGCCAAGACCCCTGTCAGAGCTGTAATGAGTGGAGGCAGGACTCAGGATTGCTGCTGCATCTGTGCAGACATGTGGCAGCGGTGTAATTATCCTCGAATGCTGCTGATACAAAGAAATGAGCTGAAATTCCACATAGATGCATTACTGTACTGGAGCGTGCTCAGTCATTGCGTCTAGAATGTTCCATCTGATCCGATTCGAGTGATTTGATTGAATATCTGCAAGGATGGTGGTGGGTGAGAGAGAAAATTCTTTAGGCATTAATCCTTTAAGCCCTTCAGGGATGGCCTCTGACCAGGGCATATGAGATCCACTAGCCGCCGCTAATCTGCTTCCAACGCTGATGAACCCAGAAAGTGGCTCTTGCATTTAACAAACTGTCTCCGGCTGGATTATCCAGTTTGTGGCGACGCAAAGTTCAAAAACGCAAACGGCTGTAATCCCAGTGTCTCGATGACACACGTGCTGAGGCCTTGCGCTCAAACGCCAGCCTGGGCCAACGAATTGTGTTTATCCATTCATCCATGTTGATTCCTCCCCCGCTCTATGGCAAAGGCACTGAGTGCTTTATCCCCTCCATCCTAATGACACACACAGGCAGCTACGCCTCTGCCACCAGAGTGAGGGCAGTGTTCTTTGATATGGCTTCCACCTAACCAGCCAAAATCCAGACAGATGAGTAACAACAAAAATGCTGCATGTATGCAGACCACACCTTCATGAACTTCCTTTTATATATATATATATATATATGTGTGTGTGTGTGTGTGTGTGTGTGTCTGTGTGTGTGTGTGTGTATTTATGTATATATATATCTGTAAATGTCACTGGAGTTCACTCAGAATGGTGAAAAAACATCCAATGAATGACAGCTCTGTGGATAGAAACACCTTGTTGAAGGAGAATGGACAGACTTGATCAATCTGACAGAACAGCTACAGTAACTCAGATAATGACTCTGTACAATTGTGGTGAGCATAAAAGTATCTCAGAATGCACAACACATTGAGGTGGATGGGCTACAACAGCAGAAGAGCATGCTGGGTTCCACTTCTGTTAGCCAAGAGCAAAAAGCTTAGACTGCAGAGGGCACAGGCAAAGGTTAAAGACTGGAAACACATAGCTTGGTTTAATGAATCATGATTTCTGAGGCACAGGTCATTTGGTGCCAACAGAATGAATCCATGGACCCAACCTGTCTTGTGTAAACAGTTCAGGCTGGTGGGGGTGGTGTAATGGTGTGGGGAATATTTTCTTGGCACGCTTTGGGTCCGTTAATGACAAACAATCATGGCTTAAATGCCACAGTCTATTTGAGAATTTGCTGACCTTTTACATCTCTTCAAGGCCATAATTTGCCCATCTTCTAATGGCTACTTCCAGCATGATAAGGCACCATGTCACAAAGTAAAAGTAGTCTCAAACAGGTTTCATGAACATGACATTAAGATGAATGTTGTTCCCAATTACCGGATCTGAATCAAATAAATTCTATGGATCAGCCTCTATAGAACACCTTTGGGATGTGGTAGAATGGG
The DNA here is from genome assembly GCF_015220715.1 of Pygocentrus nattereri. NCBI lineage: Eukaryota > Metazoa > Chordata > Actinopteri > Characiformes > Serrasalmidae > Pygocentrus > Pygocentrus nattereri. The sequence continues at coordinate 31,337,592 of NC_051217.1, read as the reverse complement.
AGCAGCATTAAAGTGCACCTGGAAAATCTGCAGGAACTGCATGAGGCAATCATGTCAACATTGACCAGAATCTCAAAAGAATGTTTCCAACATCTTGTGGGAGACTTTTTTAAGAGCAGCATTAGTATACTGATCCTAACAAAGTGCTAAGTGAGTGTATATACACACAGTACTGTGCAAAAGTTTTAGACATCTGAGAAAATTAGATTTGAAAAGATATCTGGTAATTAAGCATTTATTTTATATTTATTTCCTCTAAAATAAACAGTGAATTCATATGTGTAAATGTGTTTCAATTTAATTTAACCAAAGCTCTCCTAATCTGTACTCATTATGTTAAAGTAAGTGTGCTGGAGATGGAATTTAATAAATCTATGCGATGGTTTGGGGCATCCAGGACACATCTGAAACTGAACTTTGTTCTTAAAACTAGCTCACAAACAGAGGGGGAAAGTAATTAATTACATTTACTCTCATTAATATTCTTGAGCATGTTTTTGCCTGTAATGCTAGATTTTTTGACTAAAATGAAATCATAGCACATATATATATATGTATGTGTGTGTGCACCTGGTTCCCATATGCAGACCATGTCTGCCCAATTTAAATCCAGTAAGCCAAAGTTGGGCTATGATAACGTTTGATTTACATTTACATTTACGGCATTTGGCTGACGCTCTTATCCAGAGTGACTTACAATTTGATCATTGTTACATAGGTAGGCCAAGGCGGTGTTAGGAGTCTTGCCCAAGGACTCTTATTGGTATAGTGTAGGGTGTTTGCCCAGGTGGGGATTGAACCCCAGTCTACAGGGTGGAAGGCAGAGATGTTACCCTAACCCCACCCTTTCACATAATGAAAGAACAAACATATTTTGTAGTACACATAACTTATTAAATTCTTATTTTTCTTGTTAAAATTCCTTAAAAAACCCAGCATTTTAGTAACATAACAGCATAATCAAATATATTTTTTAGATTTGAAACCTACCTTCTATCTTTGCATTTTATGTTGTTTTGGCCCTTTCTCCACCACAAATATATGTTTGGCACTGATGATGTAGACAGATAACAGCATACTGACAGAATATAACAAAAATATTGCCTTCGGCATCTAAAATCAATACCGAACTTATTATCAGTCAGTCTGAGCAAATGACTCAGCCTTACAGGAACCTAAAAATCCTAATGTGGCTAACAACGGATAGAAAGTGATTAGTTTCCAGTTAACATCATTTTATTTGCATAATCCCATTGGGCTACAAACAGATCTTCATTCACTGAGAGCAATGTTAGCATTTTTGGGTGTAGTGTTCCTTTAAAGGGGAATGACCTTGGCTATGGACGTTATCCTGTGCCACTCTGCTGTTGACAGAGCCATGTGGCATGAACCTTAGCCTATGATGAGTGTATGATGTGTACAGACGCTCAAAAATGTGATAACACAAAGGTCAGGAGAGTGCATTGTTTACTATTCAAATTCTCACAGCGAAATTAAAAAAAAAACATCCCTGGAGGTAAGTGGGGTATAAGCTAACCTTTTGAGGAACCTGTGAACCATTTATTTAATCTCTGATTATTTCTTCGAAAAGCATTATTGTACCCCGATCTTGCAAAAATATATGTGTGGAGAGCCTGACAGAGTGGCACAATGTAATGCTCTTTTACGAAATGTCTGAAAAACAAGCCCCCTCTTCAAGGCCTACAATAACAAACCTTGAGAGACAGACAGTCGTTTCACACAATGCGGTTTTAGTCTGCCAAAGTGAGGCATCTCATTGTGAGCCACAGCATAATCCTTCACAGCAGCGCGCATGAATCTCGCTCCTTATTGCTGAATGTTTTACACACCGATGGTGCATTCATAGATGGAGAAATGCAATTAAATGTTGAGAGCAGCCCCCACTGTCCCAGAGAATGGATGGATAAGAGGGGGAAGTTCAGGGACTGCTTTAAATAGGACTCAGATGAGGAGGAACAGGCCTTCAAAATAGTCACAAGGTTGCTTTGTACAGGCTGGAAGTGCACACTGTTTTCCAAAACACGCTTTTCCACAAAATGGAAAAAAAAAAAGTTTCCCCCAAATTTGGTAGACACAGTAGAAGGTCAGTAACTGAAGCATACCAGCTAACGCCACTGAAAACGTCTACCTGACACCCTTAAATCCTTGAGGGCCTTGAAGGATCTGCACAGAGAATCCAGAATGTAGACAACCAGTGATAACACAGCTTTTGTTCTGCCCTTTTAAAGTCAGTTATTTAATTGTCTATATTGTTCTTCCTGCTTTTGTATTGGATCTAAGTGGAATTCCCCAAATGGTAAATAATTATATAGACAGAGTGGGCTGTGGGTCCCCCAGTAAACCGATAATAGTCAGCTTCGTTGGTGGGCCTGTTAGCTGCTGCTTTCATATGTGCATCTTAGGTTCAGAAATATTTTATTAGGGAGGGGGTGGGGTGGTGTATTGTGTATTCCATTTATTGTTTCATACAAAAAAAAGCAATAGATAAAAATATATATAACAGCATATTCTGTTTCTGTTTTGGAATACACTGACAATGTATATTTAACTGCAATACTTGCTTCATCAGCAGTGAAACGTGTGCACGCTTTACTGTATTTATGTTTACTTGTGTTTGTTTTAAAGTCATCTAGCTGCCTATGACCTTTGTACATTAATGTATACACAAACAAAAGTAAGTTGTACTTACTGAACACAATCCAATGTTTGCTTGTAAGTTTTTTGATCTGCATAATAAGAGTTAATCGAATCAAACATATGAATAACCCCTCTTGGATTCACTTTTTATGGCTGTGTTGTGGTGCTCTGAAATCATGTGAATTTAACAGAGCATATACAATAATTATTGTCCATTATACAGTCACACTGTCAATAAGTTGATTTTGTTTGTGTATGTAATTAGGGTATGGCAAAAATAAATACGGAACCAGATCCTGAAATCTGCCCACTTTGAGTGCAGAAGCGCATTGTAAGTATTTTTTTTCTTTTGTCAGAAACCTCTGAGGGATGAACGTTCTAGAACATCTTTTTAAGAAACAAAAGAAAAGAAAATAAAGAAAGCTCTACTTAAAAAAAAGGTTTGTAATCATCTTCCTTTTCTAACCTGAAAGAACTTAACCTGACCTCAGACACAATTAAAAAATGCCGGTGCTTTTATCATTGTAATTATAAGGTTCCTTTCTAGCCACAGATTGCTGAGTGCATCATGCTGCATGTGCACGGTACAGATATCGTCATCCAGTCAGACGTCCAAAAGACATCAACTGTGTGCATTTCTGTGAGCACAGGTAGGACTGAGCTACTTCTTGCCGTGTATATTTCATTAAAAAAATTACACAGAAGCCTCAACATCTAAATATAAACAGCAAGTTTTTTCAGCATTTTTGCATGTCCATTTGCCATGATCTGCAAGGATATTTATATTGGATTTATTTGTTGGATAACATCAACAAAGTTCGGTCTTGAGTCTGAATTTGAGGTCTGGACTCTGAGGTGGTCAGTCAATTGTCCTGAAAAAACAATTCTGTTCTTCAGTTTTTTTGTGTTTTTCATTTTTCATTCCTATAGCACTGAATTGTCTTCCATAATGGAATAATGGACAGAAACACCTGTGGATTTTTCAGATGTAAAGCAATAGTGGAACTTAATGTCCTCCTAATGTTCTCCTTGCAAAGATGAAAGTGCTGCTTATCTGATGGTGACAGTTATGGTGGTCTACCAGGTCTTGCATGATTGTTAAGGGTTTCATTTTGTCTTTATGCTTTAATACATTTTTTAACTTTCATTTTCAAAACTCTTGTTTTCTCAGTTGTTATGGAAGTGGATTATTTTATATCTAATCTCCTCAGAAATATCTCTTACACACATTAAAAATGGCACCAATCCAACACCAGCTATCAGTACTGGGCCAATTTCAGCAGAAAATGCTGGATCTGATGTCGGAAGAATGAATCTGCTCCAATCCTGTATTAAATCTAGCGTGTGCTCGCGCTCACTCGATGTGATGTAAGCTGTGTGTTGCTTCCTGTGGGATGGTAGAATGTTTGAGCATTTTGAGTCTGACAGCCTACTTTTAGATGCTCGTCTTAAGCGAAGTGCTTCACTTAAAAATGGCTCATTTTAAAGTTTAACAGATTTTGAAGAATATTTGGCAGATACTGGCGGTATCAATATCAGTTTTGTGCCATGTCTGGCATATATCAAACAAAAACTAGCTTTAGCCCATTATTAAAAGCCTATAAACAACAACAATGAGTACAGAAACTGCATAAACTGCACAGTAACAAGCAACTAACTGGATGTCAGTCCATCTGCAATTGTTATATTTTTATATAATCTTATTATTTATATTATCTTCTTTTTGAACTCTGTTCCTTCTTAAAGTTAAATTTTCAGAGATTTAAACTTTGATATAGCTTACAATACATGTACACACACAATACGTACAAACATACGCACCCCTCCTTTTGCCTTTGGTTGGCTAGGAACCAGACTTTGTTGAGAGAAACATCTTACCACTAGCAGGCCTGAGAGGGAGCCTTGAACACAGACCCCACACAAAGAGCCGATAGCGATGGGAATCAGCTGAAAATATGTGACATAATCACATTAGTGTCTTAAAGGACACAAAGCGCTTAGTCAACTTCCCTTGATCAAGGCACATCTGGAGGAGCGAGGGAACCAGAGCAGCAGCCCTGACTCTCCCCAGCTAAAATTAAAACAAGCTGTTGTGCCATGCTGCCGGACCGCACTGGAACTGGAGCCGTGACACAATAATGGATTGCTCCGGCAGCACAGCAGTAAATGCAAAAGAAAGAAGAAGAAAAAAAAAAAGCAAGGGGAAAAAGCGGGAAGGATCTTAAAAAAGGGTTTGGGAATAACGCCCACAGCTTTCCCAGGGCGGCCGAACCCTGACCCGGAGAGAGTGGATGGAAATTTGTTGAATATGTCCAAGAAAACATGCAGCTGAACTTGTGGAGGCATGGTGCGCTGTGCAAGGCAGAGTCAACGCAGGCTCCTCAATTTTCTTGCAATTTTTAGGCAATTCGTATTTAATTGGCCTGTAACAAATACAGCCTACATCAGATCTTCTGTGGATCATTTTCCCTGCCCACAGTCAAATATTCATTCACTACTACAAACAGGATACACCCTAGTAAAAAAAGCGTTCATTCACTTAATATCCCTGGACATCTCCCTCCAACACTGGATGCAAAAGTTACCCTCACTTTCCGCTAGGATACATATGCATGTCTTCTTAGTGTAAATAGCCACTAATATTTTCCAGAGTCCTTCTGTATACTCCTAGACCCTTTTTTTGTCTTGCCCATGTGCATGGAACAAAAGGCCGGCCCCTTTGGTTCAGCCTCCAACCCAGTGTGAGAACACAGGCACCTACAAACACCCACCGCAACATGCTCCAAACCCTGCACTCAGAGCTAATTACAAACACTGCTCGCACTAAAAACCTCTTGTAGATGGCAAAGAGAAAGAGAAAGAAAGAGAGAGAGAGTGCGAGAGAGAGAGAGAGAGAAAGAGAGAGAGCGAGAGAGAGAGAAAGAGAGAGGCCCATGCAGGGTATCTGGGGGGCAGGGAGCGAAGAGGCTAATGAATCTATAGGAAACACCACTCTACTGACACGTGAAACGCTCCTATTCACTGCCCAATGGGACTTAAAGAATGTTCACTCTTTTGTTTCTCCTCTAATTCCTCAAGAAGAGATGGGGTGTGAAAGGTGTGTGTGTGAGAGAGAGAGTGTGTTCCTCAAAAGCAACGCTTATCCCTAGAGGTTTAACACTAATCAATAAAGTGCAAAAGAATACAGTGCAAAACTACAGAGCTGTTTGGTACCTAATTAATCTTTAGGGAAATCAGCTCCTTGTCCTAATACAGTCTATCTCCTTATACAATATAGCAAATTTGATTCATAACAGTATATGCCCATTAAAACAGTAAGGTATCCTACAAAATAAATAAAGAACCCACCATACACAGGACTGTGCCAAAGTCAGATACCACCCTTCTTTTCTATACGTTGTAGCTAAAACTGCCACTAAATACAATATATTCATTTTTCAGGACACAATTCTGAAAAGATTAGATGTAAAATAATTCACTTAGGGAAAATCAAATGAAAATAAGTGAAATAAGAGACGCTTCCAAAACTGAAGTTCAAAACATTATTAAAAGACACAGAGACAATAACAACCATGCAAGACCTAGTAGACCACCAAAACGATCACCATCATATAAACAGCTTTTATCTTTGAAAGACAGGAGAAAACGCTTCACATCTGACGCTTCAGAAAATCTACAGGTGTTTCTGTCCCTCCGTCTATGGTGATAAACCTGCTCGCTGTCTGAAAGGATACGTACTTGTCAAAGAGCTGTTACTTAGAAAAGGCGAAAGATTTACGAAGAACACTTGCAAATCAAACATAGAAGCTGCTGGTGTGTTTAGGATTACTTGGAAGAACTTGGAAGAACTTCCAAGACTAAACTTTGGAGGAAGGAAAAAATATCCCTGCAGATTTCTTAGAAAAACTGCAAGCAAAACTCCCAAAAACAAGCTGTAATAAGGGCAAATGACGGATACACTTAATACTGAAAATTTACTGGACATTAAATAAAAGGTGGCTGGTCTCTAACTTTTGCATACTATTAGATATCCAGATTAGGCCACTTGCTTCTTTAGAGCATTACACTTTATTTTGATGCTTTTTAAAATGTGTGATTGTTGATTTTTAGCAAGAAGTAAAAAAATTAAAAGGTTTTGGTTTTCCAAAATGAAGAAAGCTTATTCTGACTCACCATTCATATAATACAGTAACTCTAATTAGCCATTCAACTTTAAACGAAAGCTGTTAGCAAACACAGTGGTTTATATCCCTCGCCTGGACTGCACTTACACTATTAGTGTTAGTGATTCAGCATTTCAAATATTTTCAGTCCAAAACTCGGCTTAAAGCCTTTATCCCCAAACCTTACCAGTGACAGAGTATGAAGGATGATGTTAAGATAAAACAGTATTTGGCATGAAATTTCCTTTAAAACGCTTTGACATGTTTCTCTCCATTTTACCAGACAGAGCAAAAAATGTAGCCTTGCTGTTGTGTGAGCCTGTCACGTATCACAATTACACTGAAATCCTTCAAAATGCACTTTTAATTGTTCAATAATAAATAAATGAAAACAATATAAATAATAATACATATTTGCATTAATGTGCTTTACTCATTTGTTTTTTAAAGTATCTACAGAACCTACGTAAACAAAATTACTTCAATATAGATCAATATAGTACAATAAAGAGTACAGGCATGTTTAAAGCTTCCTAACACTGGTCTCAATGCATGCACGGGACACAGGAGAGGAACATTAGCCTCTTTTATATTAGCTCAGAGACAAATTACCCTCGCGCTGGTATCAATCTGACCACATGTTGCTACTAGTGATGCATGGCGGTGGAAGCAGCATGGCTCATGCAGACGCAGGATGTGCACTGGCTGCCCCTCTCCCCCACTCTCCTGCAGCACAGGCCCTGATAAGATCCGCTGTGTTTACCCCCAGGCTTTCCATGGCACTTGTTGCACCGACAAAACAGAACTGGGAATCGAGTCATGATTCAAAACAGTTGTTCTCCGCACCACTTTGGTGGGGGGTGAACAAAAGATCAGGTACCAGAAGCAGACAATAAAAAAGCGAGATGGCTCACTAAACATAAGCTCTTTGTTCATCATAGGTGGAATAGGATGCTTTCATTCATTGTGTATTTATTTATTTATTTACCGAGTCATCATTTCCTGAACTATTTACTTACAGTAGTACACGAGCTCAGATGCCAGTGGTCAAATTACATGTTTTGTTGATTTTCAAGTGAAAATAAGTTAAAGCATCTTCTACAGAGAACACACTTCTGCACGTTTTAATGCACACTCTTTATTTACTGAATTTAACAGGAAAAATGAAATATGCAAATGTTTTGACACACACACACACACACACATCTCGATTAATCTCAGATTTTCACATAGTTAACTGAGATTAATCACTTTTTTCTGTGTAAATGTTATATAAAATAAGGATTTTTAAGTGAAATGTTACACTTAAAATGATGAACAATTTTTATGCTAAATGTACTTATGTTAAAAACTGCTGGGACAAGAGAAAACTGTAAGGGTGTTTTATTCAATCCCATGCTAGGCAGTAATACTGAACCTACAAAACAAAATTGGATTTGTAATAGATTAGGGAGCTGTAGTCTCAAATATAGGACATGTCGTCACATACTACTGTGTCTCAGTTCAGATACGTGTAACTACATAAAACTTCAATTGTCCTGAAGTTGTATTCAGTCACAGCCTATAGGACTTCACAGTACTGCCCAAACAAAAATAAATTACACAAAGCTGGACTTCATTAAAGACATGTAGTGTCATACCACAGTGCTACAGCACTGTAAACAGCATGTAAACGTGGCTGCACGCAAGCCATGTTTACATGCAGCCTAACAATCCGTCTAATAGCTCAATCGGAACAGAACACGTCCATGTAAACACCTCAATCCGAATAGTCTAGCCCGATTGAGGCCATTCGGAAGATACGTTCTATCCGATTGAACGAGGTGGGTAAACCTCTAAATAATCCGTTAAACAGAAGAATAATATCCGTGTAAACGCCTGAATCCGATTACAGTCCAATCGGAGCGTGTAAGAAAGTTCTGCGCATGCGCGGCGCGTCATAGCGAGAGGTTTATACCGTTCAGCATGGCGGAGCAGAAGCTGGTCTGCAGAGGAGACGAAGTTTAACCTCTGAGCTTTAAAAGACGGCGGTGGGTAGGACGTCCAGCTTATGTGTCTCAGAGCACGTTGTCTTCCTCTCGCCGCTTCCTTTATGAGGACATGTGAAGGACGTTTCTCTGAGTCTGACATCAGTTTAAAGCCATTAAAAACGCACCAACTGGAAACTCATCTCAGGCCGACTGGACCTCAGGTGATGTTCGCTGTCATGGTAACGGTCACTCTCAGCGCTGCTCCACGCATGCGCGTCATTTTGCATCGGATTACTTAAACGAAGATTTTCATCAGACTGTTGAGCAGAGTGAGAATAAACACCTCAGTCTGAGTCTGTAATCCGATTGTTTTCAATCGGATTGGCAAAAATCTTTGCATGTAAACACAGACACTCACTCCTCTACTCTTAATTAGAGACGTCGCGCACGGTCAAGTCTCAACATGAACTACGGATGACCCGCAGGGCCAAATAGAATTTGCGTTAACAGCACTATTTTTTTAATCGCGTTAAATTGAGATTTATATATATATATATATAACGTGTAAAAGGGCATTCAAACTTTTACATATGTCCGTATTCATTTATTTATTTGTTTGTGTCCTGGGAAATCATTTTCAGGTTTGGTCATACCATCGTTTTCAGGGCTATTTACTCATTTCATTCATTCATTCTTATATTTTGTTAGTAGGTAATTAGCTAGTAAGTGTTTTTGTTGGGTTATTTGTTCATTTTTTCCTCACCAATAAATCAATTTGTTGTCTGCATGAGTATGTGGATAAATCATATTCTCTGTAGTTGCACACTCCATGCCTACATCAGACACTACATCTCACTCTTTCGCTCTCTCTTGTGCCGAGCGAAGCTGTGGTTACCGCAGTAGCCCCCATATGTAATTTGGCCTAATCAAGTCCTGCACATAGACGCCCGGAGCGCTGAGATCGGCCTGATCCCAAAGTGCACCATCAGCCACAAATTACAGGCTCTGATTTTGGGTTAACTGCGTGCCACTCCTGGAAGAATAACAGTGACAGTTGGAACATGGAGGCAGTTAGGCACCTGTTACAGAGTATAACCGTGGGACATATGCTTCCGCAATTACAAATCAAGGGGAAACTTCCTCTACCTGCAACTGCAGGCCGTGGCACTGCTAGTCCAGAGAAAATATTGGTGACCCTAATATGTGTTTGACGCAATAGTGAACTGAACGACCTGATTTGCATGCTAAAGTACACAATATTCAGATATCCACTTAAGTCAGAGCAGATGGAACAGAGTATGAATCAGTAAAAGGATGGAAGAGAAAAAAGTCATTTTTTGAATTCCAACTGTGTTTTGGAAACAGGGGGTGTGAGGGATAAACACTGCCTCCATTTATGAAATAAAACCTTGTTTATGGTGGAGAACAAGTGGTTGGGCGATGGAGGTGGGGGCAAGGACCTGAATTGGGTCTATTGTATTCTTTACATTAGAAAATAAAAAAAAATAATAAAATGAATAAAAAGCTAATAACACACTGCTGCATAGACCAACAGGTTTGTAGAGCTTTGCAGGAAAAAAAAACGTCTTGCACAAACGGTCTTAATGTACAAGTAGAAAAAGATGACAGGATAAAAGCCTCTCCAAGAAGGTTATCACACTTATGTTCTTACTTCTCACAAAATAACCCTGCTAGCATATCTGAAGGATTGGGCTTCTTTTACAGCTGAAAGGAGTTAAAGGGAAGCTTTAATCCATGAATAGGTCTTAGGAACTGTACACCAATTACCATAAGCCTTCACACACACACACACACACACACACACACACACACACACACACACACACACACACACACACACACACACATATGTCTTACAAAGAAAATAAGGTGTGATGTGTTGCCATTTCACATGCTGCTAGAAAACTAACAAGCCACAGGTAATGTACAGAGAGTGCAATGTGCTTTGACTGCTGTAGGCTTATTGTTGTAGTGATATATTAACCTTTCACACTGGGAAAGCTGCACTGACCAGGTCGTAAAATGTTAGAAAAGAATGTGGTCTTCCTTACAATATGCAGCATTCCTGAGCATGGTTTAAGCAATCTGCAGTGTTCTGACATGTGTGGTAGTGGAGAAAGCAGACACATTAGACCCATGAGAGGAGGGGACACTGTAGTGTGACAGTAATAGTGCTACTACTACTATAGTAGCATACAAGAGCAGAAAAATCTGCACTGGTCTAATTAAGGCTGAGCGATGTACAATACATAATATATAATAAGTGTCGCATCTAAAAAGTACATAAATATTCATAGAACACTTAAGAAGAAAATTAAAGACAAATTGTAATTATAATTAAACAAAACCTGAAAATTAATAGGATAACTGCTTACAAAAAATGCTGGTATTGAACAGATGTGTAGATTTGACCAATATTTCTTATTGATGTTTGGTGTTATTCATCATGCTACATTTTTATCGCATTTGTAATCTATAAATACACTACATTTCTGATGCTACTTCAGGTAGATGTAGGCTCAGCATTTTATAAATGCTCATGTATTTAAAGTACATTTTATAGTTTTGCTCTCATGCTCCTTATTGGTCCCTTTCAGAAACAGTCTCTGTAACAGCATGAATCAGGGACAGCATGAATCACATCTGAGGCTTATGCATCAGAGTAGCTCACTTGTGGAGTTTTATGTTTTGTTGAAGTCTTCTGAATGGCTGATTGATCTGTAGTTGAATGTCCTCTAAAGCCAGACATACACTGTGCGATTTTAGAAATCTTGTTCTTCAGTGACTCACACTGTATGAATGAATAGACCACCATGTGTGGATAAAGCCTACAATTTATGTACTCATACTGTACAAAGTCTGACTGAAATGCTACATGAAAAGCAGCCCCTGGAGATTTAAAGTAATACGTGGTGCACCAAGTACTACAGCTGCTTAGTTTTCCACCTCTGTTTAGCTAGCCTACGTGTCACCAACCAAATTGGGAAAGTGGTTGTGACTGTAAAAATGGGCTAAGTGGTTTAAAAATGGACTAAAATTGCACAACATATCTCTGCTGGGAATTTGCAAAGGCAAAAATGTTTAAAGTAACCAACGTCTGATGCCCAGAGTCAGAATCACCTCTCTGTGAGCGTATCCTCATTCACTGCCAGCTTGAGTCGTTTGTTCATAGCACAGTAGTGTAGGCTAGGTTTACATCATATGGTACCAGATGGTAACAATGGTGATATGGCAAAATAAAACCAAGATAACAAAATGTATTATAATGATAAAATATTGTCTTATTGCCCACCTCTAGCTGAAACAGCTCTAAATGTGGATTCTAATTTCTTAAAAGCTCTACATCTTACTCCATTTGGTACACAGCATTTTCTACATATGGACATAACTGCAGCAAACTGTCTGATCAGTCCTTCACTGGGACACTTGAATTAGATTTCAGTTCTGTGTGGTGTAGGTGATATGTACCAATACAAGAAGCAGAAAATCAACTACAGTTGGAAACTTGACAAAGCTAAAAATCAAAGTTAAATGTGCATTGAGGGCCATTGTAGAACTCAATTTAGATTACTTCTAATTTTAGATTTTAAGAAAGCAATTCGTATTCAAGGTTAGAAAAACTTGTAGAACTTTGTGAGAATTGTAAGATATTTGACTTTGAAATGAGGTGGAGTGAAAGTAAAAAGTAAAAATGGAAATACTGGAAGTAAAGTACAGATACATGAAAAAACTACTTAAGTCCAGTAACTAATTACATTTACTTAGTTACAGTCCACCACTGATGACAGCAATGATGAGATCTTCGAACTCGGCAAAATATCACCTTATTCTACCCCAGACTTAGCCTGTCACTAAAATTAAGCTTTTCTGGATAAAATACAGCAGCAATAGCAGCTCTAATAATTCCCTGTCTGGGAAGTGAACACCATAATACAATTTAATAACAACTAACAAGGGAAAAGTGGGTTTAATGTCACCTGGCGGGAGGTTCGAAAGTGGGCAAAGTTTGGCATGAGCGTGGCTAAACGGTCTGGGAAGCACTCTGCTTGCTCTGGCAATCTCTGAATCACAAGGCTAGCGCTGATTTTAATGCCTCGCTCTGTGTGTGTGTATGTGTGAAAGCACATGTGCATGTGTATGAGAGTGTGTATGTGCATTTAATTCGAAGCAATGAACTTGGTCCCCTGCCATGAGTCCCACGTCATAAAGCACTACAGACACTTTCCACAGCAGTCGACACCTCAGAGCCCTAAATACACCTCCTGAAGAACATACTCAGGAGGTGGAGAGGATGTGGCCTGCTTGCTTGGCTGTCTTAAGCAGAGTCACCCAGGGGTGAGACCTAGGCCCTTTTTACCATTGCACGTGCCTGCACACTGGCTCAGGCATCAGCTGGGCACAGTGCCAGCGCCTAGAAGCCTCCCACTGTTTAACGACAATAAATTTACTACCTCGCTCCATATTGCTGTTCTATTGTGTAAACAAGATTAATGCCCCTTTTAATTGAGCACCTGGAGACAGAATGTGACCTTGCTGCTGCAAACTGAGCTTCCTGGGCTGCCAACTTACGGACAGGCTCCGAGAGGGCACTGACCTTAGAGGTACATGAATGCTGTCATGTCTTTTATAGACAGAGGGAGAAATAATAATATTCAGGACAAAGGTCAAAATAAGGCTTCTAACTTTGGAGTCTTAGATGGAACATAATTATAACTACAGGAGGTTAATACTCACAGACTTTATTACTTAATTTTAGGACATTATTCTCACTCCTATGTGCTAATACTAGAAAAATTCAGTTAAAAGTGAAGACATTTAAAAGTCATTATTATAGTTTTTCATTACCCTGACCGACTATTTTAGGCAGCAGTACTTGAAATTTTTTCCATCTTAAATCCCAAAGGCTCATGTGCAGCAACAATAGAACACTTTCATCATACGTTCCCTAAGGGTTTATGCTATAATAATAATAATAATTATTATTATTATTATTAAGATCATAATACATTATTAATTATCATTTAATATAATAATTATTTGATTATATGAAAACAGCTTTCAGTAGTGTAAAGAAATCTACAGGCATATTTCTCCACACTTCAGAAGCTCAGTCTAAGAAGCTGGTTGCATTTTCTGCTTTAGTAATGCTGAACACATTCAGTGATGAAGTCTGAACCCTGGAGCGATCAGTCGATTGTTCCGAGAACGACAGCAGCTTGTTTTTTCTTCTTTTTTTTTTTGGTTGATCTTTTTTTCTCAGTAACAGCTTCTTGACAGCTACACATCATTAAATTGTGTTCTCACAGTGGAAAGATGGACAGAAACACCTGTGTATGTTATCAGACCTGGAGCTTGATGTTCTCCTCTCTCTCACGAATGACAATACTGCTTAAATACTAGTGTCGATTATGTGGTGTTGACAGTTTTGGTGATCTACCAGGTCTTGAATGGTTGTTAGGACTTTATTCTTATTATTTTCTTAATGTCTTTTAATAATTTATTACAGTTTAGGAAACTACTTTTTTAACCATTGACTTTCCATTTTGTAATGCAATAGGATTACCTTACATCTAATCTACTCAGAAATATCTTAATCTTTATTAATTTGTACTTGGTGAAAATGCAAACGTGTCCACCTAAAATACAGAAACAGCAATTCAGAGTATCCACAATAACAATAGCATGTGTGCTGAATATAACAGTATACCATATTACTGAATATCGACATATGTCTATTAGAAACCTTTTATTTAATGACAGCAATAAAGCAATAAAATACCCCCAATCAGTTTTTATATTAAAATATCACTTTGCATAAGTTCTACTATAGCATCGAGAGCATGCTGTGTGGCAGGCCTTTCATTTCTACTTGCAATAGTTCATTATCGTCCCTTTCATATGCTCATCAGCAATTGTTTAACATCATTATGCAACGCTGCCAAAAGAAAAGTAATAATAAAATAAACAAAGTAAAATAATTTCTTTACTTTTAATAGACACAGGCTCCCAGCCATTTGAAAGCATTTTAAAACAACTCTTATGAATATTTGAGGTTGGAAAGTACTTCAGAGACAAAGCTTTCGCTTGAGTCGCCGTTTATACCCCTAATTTCATCTTACTCTTGGGGTCCCTCTACTTTCTTTAAACCTTGAAAAATGTAAAGCCCTTTTCAAATGTGACCTTAAAAAGGAGGGGATTGGGCCTAATTGAGCACTGTAGCGGTGTAATTGGGCCAGAGGACCTATCCACATGGAGAGAGTGACCCTTCTAACCTAATGGTGAATGAGGGACAAAGCCAGGGGGTGGAGTAATGCGAGTTAAGGGATTCTCACCAGCTCTTGTGGGAGCTTGTTTCACACACACCGCCCAAAGTGGGGCTTAATAACTTAACACGCTGGTGTGTTTTCCCACTTGAGGAGCGTTCCTCTCCCAGGAACCTGGGACATTCTCCCAGATCTTTCCATAAGGACACTCAAGAGTGCAGCTCTTGTCCGACACATCATCAGGGGACTATAAGACATGCGTATGCACATGCACACACACACACGCATACATCTGGACATTGAGGATAAGCTGCTGAGGACACCAGTCAGAAGCGCACTATTAAGATATTGTCTTCACAGAATTGTAAATCCTTTTTATTTCACACAATGACATTTGAGTGTAATGTTAAAATCACATCACTGAACAGCCTAAAACCAAAATCAGCAGAGTTTCTGCAACTATAGTAGGAAAAAAATGCTTTTGTTAGCAAACAAGCTAGATCTTGATATGGAACAGCGCCTAATGTGGTCATGGGTGAGCAGAAGGTCTCTGGAAGATCGGGATCTTTTTTGTTGTGTACACAGAACTGACACTTTTGGTTTTGCGGTCATGGAAAGATCATGATGTTTGGAGTGTTCTTATGAAGGCATGCTCAAGGGTCAACATGACAAACAGCTACAGGGATCTTTCACTTTAAGAGAAACAGGATTGAAATATAATACTCTGTTCATCAAAACCAAAGCATTACTGACAATCAAACTCCTCAGACAATTAGAACTGTATGTAAACATGAACAGTTTGTGTGTTTGTTTCTACTTCTATTACTTCTCACAACTGTTAGACTTGCTCATAGATCTGTATGAACAAATAATGATAACAGCAGTTAAAAGCAAAATAAATCAAGACTACAGTAATGAATATAACTGCATTTAATGACCTGTTGTTCCCAGTTTTCGAGGATTTAGGATTCGGACACTTTACATCTCATTTAGAGCCAATGCTGCGACATTCCTGGTCAGAAATAGAAACAGGCAGATTAGTATTTTGCTATTTGAATACACAGGATTTTTTTAAAGAAGCAGTACTTGAATATCCTAATGAAAATGTTTTATAAATAAAAAAACAAAAACACAAAAGGTTTAGCATTGATTTATCATGTCCAGTGAGCAATAGATGTTATCTGTACCTGATTTAGTTGATTTATTGATTTATCTTTGTATTATAGGTATATGTGATTAAACTCTTATCAATTATAAAATGATCATTTACAGCTTGCACTGTACAAATTCATCAACTTTTTATTTGAATTATTAAGCTCTGCTTAAATATGGCCATTTTGTTTAACATTTGTTGTGTCTGCACTAAACGTTATAAACATCTTCTGACCTTGACTAATACATTTATGACATTTACCAAGGCTCCTGCAAAAAATCAGCCAATAAAAATGTGACTAAGACTGAGACTAACATGGAGGCCTATTTGTGCTTTAGGGTCTATTATGTACGTCAGACAATTTTGTCTTAGTGTCCAAATCATAAAATGGAATTCCTGAGTGATTTTGATCGCACAGTGTATTGATCTCTCAAAGTGTATTCATAATTTCTAGTGAACACCACAGATCACTACGGCTGATGAATGTACAGGAGCGTACACTGGGAGTCTCATTACTACACGACTAGATGGAGAAACATTAGCTAACGTTAGTAATGGCTGCTGAGCCTGAATACTAAACTTACCAGACTCTCTCACCTTTCTGATTTCTAGTCGAACACTGAAAATAAAGCAACTCTGAACCATTAAAAACTAACACCTGAATGCGCTTACTGTCTCCTGCTCATCGTATAGCACAAATACTGGTAGTCGTAGAGGGTCACTGCTATCATGGACCTACTGGGTAGACTAGTCAAGTTTTATACTTTCTCCCTGTCTGTATCTCCTGTATGTTTTCCAGGTTTTTCACCGCAGGTCTAGGGGCTTTGGAATAAAAAAATAAGATAAACTTAATTTAGATTAATTTAAGAAAATAAGAAAAATTAGATGAACCTCAGCCTTGCTGAAACAACTAATGTGGTTTGGCTTATGTGGCTTGAGAACACTGACACAGGCTGATGAGAGTTCATTCATTCATGAGTTCATTCATTATCAGTAATTAATGAACTAAAAAGTTCACATATTCTAGCACAACACTAATGAGGGTGTAGGGATCGAATTTCAGTCACAGTCATTCTTTAATACAATAAGAAAAAAATGTAAACTAAATGGTGCATCATCAAATAATTTGAACATGAATGAAGTTTAAAAAATTACCAATATCAGAAAAAAAAAATGAAAAGGGCACGGTTAGATGTTCATGCAAAATGTGTCAATATGAGAACATGTTCTGAGGCATTTTCCATTATGACACTACATTCAGTTGTTGGACATGAAAGAGCTAAAAGAAATGTTAGACTACAGCATGTTTAGGCTACAACTGTTCAGATATCTGTACATTCATATAACTAAACCCTTCCTTAGTCAGAAATACCTCTTTGTTGTAAAGTTACATTATTTTTGTTGGAAGATATTTTTTTTAAGACAATGATTTAAACAGTCATTTTAATCTCTGTTAAAATAAATCTGTCAGATATATTCTATTTGGATTATGCATGTGCCTGTATATATGGTTTAGTTAGTGATTCGCTTTCTTTGAAGCATTTCACAAAAATAGCAAGCACAATATGCTTGCATCTTTACTGGTGCATACCACTTTGTTTCCCCTGGGTGTGTTGTTGTAGCAGCCCTTTTTGAAAATTGCCTCTTCATGTCGCTCAAAAACAACAGTCTGTGGCTGGTTATTCTGAATGTCAGTCCAACAGCCCTTTCCTGCCAAAGTATCCAGTTTTCGAGCATATTGACTGACAAAACACACCTGACTCTGTGACAAAAGGCAGAAGACTGGCTTGTGAGACTCCATCTAGACTGGCACGGAACAATTCAGTACACAGAGAATCAGAAATCAAACTGAACTCACAAACCAATTCACTCTTAATGACAACAATCTCTTACTTTGTCACATAACTCACTCACTATCAAACTTACACAGACACTATTACCACCCCCTTATACACACACCCCTCATCAGGACACTCCACCCTGCCCTTGACTCCTATGGCTCCTGCGGCAGTGCCCTTACTCTCCCCTCCCCAGAGCAGCATGCCGTCCTCCTGATGACAGCTTGGCAGCAGCTGGCCTGCACTTCCTGCCTGGTTCTCTCTCTCTCTCTCTCTCTCGCCCCCTCTCTGCACTGGGCCTACGCTGGACCCGTGTCGGGACGGCACTTGATGACAGCAGCTCCGAGTGATTACAAGCAGCAGGCCTGACTGTGCTGCGCCCCCACTACCTGCCAACTCACTGCAAAGTCCCTGCTCATTAGCTCCAACCCTTAGCCAGCTGGACGTCCTCTCACACACAGCTTTGATACACTCTTGTCCAGTCTTTTAAGGACAGGTGCATGCAGACACACTCACTCTCTCTCTCTATCACACATACAGAGCACACTAAAGAATGCAGTGGTAAAGAACACTCCAAGCCAAGCATAAAAATGTTCCTACTGAAATTTTGAAATATTTTATGACTTACCTTTGATTGGAGGTAAGCCATATATATATATATATATATATATATATATATATATATAGTATAGTGTATATATATTTAGTATAGTTTTTTATATATATATATATATATATATATATATATATATATATATATATATATATATATAAACTATACTAAATGTAAACTAAATGAAAAGAAACAGAAAGAAGCAAACAGTTTGTAGAGGAAAAAAAACTGCACTTGCCATGGGATCAGAGTTCCTTAATGTTAAGAATCAGCCAATATCGATCAGGTTATTATTGTTTGACTGACACACATGATGATTTTGATATCAGTTTAAAATACTGCTGTACAATTATTTATTTTAATATGTGTATAGCGCTATACACTTCGAATTGATATTCTTTTTTGATAACTTATGTACAATAACCAGTTTACAGTGCTGCAAACACACTGCGATTTCTCTAATGTGCACAGTAGCCTGACCCTTTCTCTTGGTTTTGAACACACTGCTAAATGCTGGTTTTAAATCAGAAGCAACATGCAGTACTGCTGCCAGAAAAGCAGAACAATTCTATGATACTTTGATTTTTAACCTGTCATGGCTTGTGAGTGAAAAGTATTGTGTGGGATGTGGGAATGATGTGGGACTTCAAAAGTATAAACAGTGTGTTAAAAGAAAACACACTATCAGAATCAGTGACTAGAATACTAGCTTAGGGCTGACATATTTGCTTGTGGCTAGAGATAAAAAAAGCACAACTTCTGTTTTGAACACTGTACTTTTATAACATTACATTGTCTAATAAACTGAAAATGCAAACATCAACACATTACCATAAGGCACATTTTCAAGCAGTTCTTAGTGAAAATCACTATATTGAATTGAATAATTAATTTTGTAAAAAGTAGTTACAGCTTTAATTAATATCATACCTGGATTGCACTCAGTCTCGACATCACTAGCTGTTTGCAGGTTCTTTAAAATACCTGCATGCTATATGCAGTTGTTCAGTGTTACCCATCATAGACCTACAAAAGTGCACAAGACATAATTGATCACAGTAGCATATACTATATTGCCAAAAGCATACACTCACCCATCCAAATCATTGAATTCAGGTGTTTCAATCACTTCCATGGCCACAGGTGTATAAAACCAAGCACCTAGGCATGCAGACTGCTTCTACAAACATTAGTGAAAGAATGGGTCGCTCTCAGGAGCTCAGTGAATTCCAGCGTGGTACTGTGATAGGATGCCACCTGTGCAACAAGTCCAGTTGTGAAATTTCCTCGCTACTAAATATTCCACACTCAACTGTCAGTGCTATTATAACAAAGTGGAAGCAATTAGGAGCAACAGGAACTTCACATAACATACCACATAAAATGACAGAGTGGGCTCAACAGATGCTGAGACACATAGTGCGCAGAAGTCGCCAACTTTCTGCAGAGTCAATTGCTACAGACCTCCAAACTTCATGTAGCGTTCAGATTAGCTCAAGAACAGTGTAGAGAGCTTCATGGAATGGGTTTCCATGGCCGAGCAGCTGCATCCAAGTCTTACATCACCAAGTGCAATGCAAAGCGTCGAACGCAGTGGGGTAAAGCGGTTGCCAGGAGAATGGTACTTGTCTGTGCCAAGTGTACACTAGTGCCAAGTGTAAAGTTTGGTGGAGGGGGGATTATGTTGTGGGTTTTTTTTTCAGGTGTTGGACTCAGCTCCTTAGCCCCAGGGAAAGGACCTCTTAATGCTTCAGCAGACCAAGAGATTTTGGACAGTTTTGTGCTCCCAACTTTGTGGAAACAATTTGGCGAACATTTCCAACATGACTGTGCACAAAGCAAGGTCCATAAAGACATGGATGGGTGAGTTTGGTGTGGAAGAACTTTACTGGCCTGCACCTCAACCCGATAGAACACCTTTGGGATGAATTAGAGTGGAGACTGCGAGACAGGCCTTCTCGTCCAACATCACAAATGTGCTTCTTGAAGATTTGACAAACATTCCCATAAACACACTCCTAAATCTTGGGAAAGCCTTCCCAGAAAAGTTAAAGCTGTTATAGCTGCAAAGGGTGGGCTGACATCATATTAAACACCCATGAATTAAGAATGGGATGTCACTCAAGTTCATATGCGTGTAAAGGCAGATGAACAAATACTTTTGGCAATATAGTGTATTATCATATTGTCCATCACTAGTCGGAAAAACTGCAATATAATGTAACTGTATCACTAGCTTTTTCACCTCCGTACAGCCTGATGCACTTTGATTATCTGGGGCTTTCCCAAGAGGGCAACACATACAGAAGTGCAGCGAACCTGCATGCTCACAACCTGTCGTCATTTATTCATAGAGCCCTAAGATGAATAATTCATAGATCTAAAAGAGAAAGGAAAAAAAGAAGAAGTGATTTAGGTCAGGGCTTTCTGAGGAGCCTTAAAACTTTCAGCAGTGCTGTGCATCGTGTTCAGCAAGCAGTGTAGCAGCGTCTAGGCTGGGAGGAACGCAAGCAAACAACACATACACACACAGATACTGATCTTATCGAGAGAAAAAGCAGCAAAATTTGTCCTGCTCCCACTAAAAGCTTTGAGGATTTCTCGATGTGAAAAAGTCAGAGTCAATTCTCTGAGTCAGCACAAAACAGTGTCAGCGTGGCAATGGGGTTCTGAGAGGAGTCATGGTTTTAGTTAAATAAAACAATGAATTAACACGTTTAAGATAAAGTCAGCATGTTTTAGAAATACACTCTTTTGTGTTGCTGTAGAGTGTTAGTCACAGGGATCTTTCATCTAGGGTGAGTTTCCCAACAGCTTGTAGCAATATGATCATCGCAATGCGGCTGATTGTAATTTATACTGCGGTATAATTAAGATATTGGATGCCACCTCACCATATGCTGTAACATGAAAATAACTTTCCACTCATGCAATTCAGTACGTTAGTACAATGTTTAAATGCTATGCTTAAAATCTACTACAACAGATTCCCCCATAAAGTAGTTGTTACAAATGTAACATGGTTTAATCTGTAATAAAAATATACAATTTTGAAATAATATTATTTTCCAATGACAACCTTCCAAGACGAACTATATTGAGCTAAAAATAAAAAACAAAAGTATACTTTGTGTTCAAAGTATTGGCAATAAATTGTGATAACCCCAAGAAAGAAGAGAGACCAGGAAGCTTTCGGAAAAAGTTCAATGTCCTTTTATTGGAACAGTAAAACTTAAAGAATACTGGCTTTGGTACTCTGTGGTTGCCAGAGGTCTGGTTATGCTAAAAGAACATATACTGTAAACATAACATACTGAGTTCTCTGGCTAGTTACAATATGACCATTACAACTTGGTAGAAAACAATGCAGGAGCTAAATACAGACAGTTACTGAAAAACAGCAGCTTTACACAGCCTCATAGCTCCCCTGCGAAGGTACACAAGTGTTATGCAAATTACCAGAAAACATACCAGGCAGAAAGCCACCACAATATCTTGTGGCGATACTCGCATTGATATAGTGATGACTTCATATTTATAACTTCACATGAGGCGTATATAAGAGAGTAAAATGGGTGCTGTGTTCAAGTCTGAGAGTGCAATGCTGACAATATCCAACACATGGGAAACACGTATACACAACTTTATTATTTGTATTTGTACAAAAGGCTGAGCTGAAGGGGAAAAAAGCATGACACTCCAATCCTTTCTGCGTGTTCCGGAGAAACAGAGAACAGAATGGAGTTCATTCATTACTTTATTGTCTGCTGTGTGCGTGAATTAAGTGACAAGTCCTTCTTGAGCACAGCGAGCCTAGCAAGAAAACAGCCCATTTGAATCTGCCGCCAGAGGGGTTAAGCTACTTGTACGTCCCTGTTAGAAAAAGTAAAAGCAACTCCCGTGATTTATATTCCAATTCATGTATTTTCTTCAAATAGAAAAACACACTGAATAAAAAAATCTCTTTGCTTCTAAAAAAAGTTCATGAGTTCTATACAAATCAATTAAACACAACAGCAATGAGAGATTATGTAACTACTGGGAAAAGTGTGGATAAAATGATGCTACTTTGTTGTCAGACAAGCCTGAAAGTGGTTTAGTTTGCAGATGTAGTAAGTGATTAGTTTGTAGCCAGCTGTGATTAGTGATTAATGCTTAGCTGTTAGCATTTTGATTTTTAACACTCCCAACCTTATTTACTTATTCATTATTATTCTCATTAAAACAAATAAATAATAAGCTAATCACTGACCATGTATATTTGGTGTGTTTGTCATTGTATTAAATCATGACCCTTGTATCATGATATGTATTGTATGGTGAAGTTGATGATATCCCACCCCAAATACTAGATGTAATTTAGGCCTAAAAATAATAATGGCTGCAGCTTTAAATAACTTATAGATGTATAATCCTAAAAACTACACATATAGAACATAGACGCAATACAAATTCAACTCTGATCCTTGAGCTAATCCCAGGAAGAAGAAAAAAAGATATTGCGGGACATGTGTTGTATAGGCTGGTCTTTATCTGCGCACTATGCATCTTCTCTGTATCACATGACTTTCTATTGATGATGAACTGTGCGTCAACTCTGGGACGAGGGCCAAAACATTTCCCAAAGGTCACTGATTTGGTCTGTCTGAATTCCCTCAGCTTCTGGCTCATATATACAAATAGTGTACAATTACTCTCCTTTAGTACTTGCTGAAATAATACTAGGCCTAGATGTCTCCTGGGATCGACCCAGAGGAACTGATTTAATGCACCAAAACATATACAACATTAAACTTCCAACAACAGTGCTATAATATACGTGTTGGAGCTCATTTCTGAACCGTCTACCAGAGTCAGACATTGCCTTACTTTGCCAAAATTGTGAAACTTGACAAGCTTGTATATTAGGGTATAGAGGACGCGACACCATTTCCCCCCAATAAAATACCAAATATTTTAAAATGAGTTTTACTAAGATGAACATTTTAAGGTAAACTATCATGCTCAAACTATATACACAGTCTGCTAGCCCACTGGATGAAATACATAGCTAAGATGTGAGCTTTTTCAGGCTAGATTTGTTACAGCACTGGACCGGATTCATGTTTTTGTATTTTACAATTGTGTACCAACCTAAGCAGTTCACAGTTCTGTACCAACCTAATCAGTTCACAGTTCTGTACCAACTTAAGTAGTTCACAGTTCTGTACCAACCTAATCAGTTCACAGTTCTGTACCAACTTAAGTAGTTCACAGTTCTGTACCAACCTAATCAGTTCACAGTTCTGTACCAACCTAATCAGTTCACAGTTCTGTACCAACTTAAGTAGTTCATAGTTCTGTACCAACCTAAGCAGTTCACAGTTCTGTACCAACCTAATCAGTTCACAGTTCTGTACCAGCCTAAGCTGTTCACAGTTCTGTACCAACCTAAGCAGTTCACAGTTCTGTACCAGCCTAAGCTGTTCACAGTTCTTTACCAACCTAAGACGTTCACAGTTCTGTACCAGCCTAAGACGTTCACAGTTCTGTACCAACCTAAGCAGTTCACAGTTCTGTACCAGCCTAAGCAGTTCACAGTTCTTTACCAACCTAAGCAGTTCACAGTTCTGTACCAGCCTAAGCAGTTCACAGTTCTTTACCAACCTAAGACGTTCACAGTTCTGTACCAGCCTAAGCAGTTCACAGTTCTGTACCAGCCTAAGACGTTCACAGTTCTGTACCAGCCTAAGCAGTTCACAGTTCTGTACCAGCCTAAGACGTTCACAGTTCTGTACCAACTTAAGCGGTTCACAGTTCTGTACCAACTTAAGCAGTTCACAGTTCTGTACCAACTTAAGCAGTTCACAGTTCTGTACCAGCCTAAGCAGTTCACAGTTCTGTACCAGCCTAAGACGTTCACAGTTCTGTACCAACTTAAGCGGTTCACAGTTCTGTACCAACTTAAGTAGTTCACAGTTTCAATCATTGAACCTGTATGTGTCTTCTGAGTATTTAAATGTAATGATTATGATAAAATAAATCTGAATAAAATAATATAGAACAATTTTAGCAGCTCTTACGGCTCTTTTCCCTGTCATGAGTTTTTAAGGCAAATTCTTATCTTCAAACTATTGTAAAACAATGCCTCAGTCGTCAATAGTGCATTTATTGCTCTTCTTGGCGTTTGTAACCTTCTTGGACATCTGGTTCTAATCACCCTCATTGTAAAGAAATCAGAATCAGTAAATTTCATGTGAAGCCACTCTCAGTGACATTGTTTGCATTTGTATTGACATCTTAACAATTTCATCATGTAGAAGTTTAGAAAAAACAGTAATCTTCCTTTATCACAGCTTCAGTGCTGTATGTAAAAGGGAAATATGTAGATTCCAGCCATTCACGAATGCTCCTGTCTTATGCAAATGCTTGAACATGCAGTCACATTAAGCTTTGTTAACTTTCTAAGTTAAAAATGTTTCATCCTCTAAAGGGAAAAATGTAAATATGGCATTTTCCTGCAAATTTCCTGCACAATTTCTATTTATTTGCCAGGTTTTACATATTTGGCACAGCCCATGTTTTATGTTTTTTTTCCCTCAAATATGATAAATGTACTTATTTTTACTTGTAGCATGACTGTCGCTTGATGACTGTATTCTTCGCCCTACTACCATTCATTTCTAGTGATATATACGTATTTTTTGGTGACAGTGCTTTAACAATTACAAAAACGTAGACAGAACACAAACATCAAAGGGGATTAAGCCACTCCCACTCATGATGTGCACTTCATAAACATATGGAGATGAATGAGTGCTTCTTAACACGTAACCGAAGTATGCAGACAGAAACATGGCAGGATAAATATTGTTGAGGCCCCTACAGCTCCGTGCATGTGTGTGCGTGTAAGACATCTCGTCCAGGCTGGGGTGCTGCCCTGGCAGCGGCCAGTGGTTAAACCGCAGTAGCAGAAAGGTTAATACACTCAGCACATGTTGCCTTCTACAACAGGTGGTGTGGAGCACTCGGCAGCTCCCAGCATTCCAGCCTGTTCGTGCCGGTGGCCCCTGGTATTCCAGGATTTATGCCGCCTCACCACCCCCCTCCGTCCCCTCCCTATCCCCTCCTTTCCCCCACCACACAGGCCTGACTGACAAGCTAATCGTTGGGCTGGGATCCCCTTGGCTATTGATTCCACCGCAACACAACACCTCCCAGTCAATGAAACTGCAATATAATGCTTGAGCTAGGAAGAAAAGGAGGAGGATTAGCGTGTTGAGCAACTGGAAGAAATTTGCCGCTGCTGCTGCCACCACTGCTGCCTCCACCGTTTCTCCTCCACACAGCTGCTGGTAGATAGAAACAGAGCGGCACAAATAAAGAGAGAGAGAGAGAGAGAGAGAGAGAGAGAGAGAGAGAGAGAGAGAGACACAGAGAGAGAGAGAGAAATGTGTCTCAGGGGGTAGCGCTCGGAAAGGCAGGTTATTAAAAGCCACAAAGCGGAGCCCATGCTGGGCGCGGAGAAATAGCCGCGGCGCAGGGAAGGCACATCTGAAAGGAGGGGGTCTGCTTTCTAAATTGTTCTAATCCTCTGAGTGTTTTATTTCACTGGGTTTTGTAGTTTAGCAACGTTTTGGGCTAAGCCCAGGGATGGCGGGGCCCTCAGCCAGAGACAGCAGCTAAAAGGGCACTGCAAAGCCAAGTGCCTTATGAAATAATTACCATCTGACAGCTAGACACCACACGGCTCGGGAAAAAAACACAAAAAACAAAATAGCATCAATAATTTAAGCATGTGACAGATGCTGAAACATGCATGGAATATCCCATGAATTTGAGGAAGTTCACCAATTCACTCAACCGTTTCAGCATCCCACATTCAAGACAACTAACTTCTGTCCTATTCAGCTTTCCAAGCAATTTACTGTACCGCCAGCGCTCCATACAATGCATCTCTAACTATTGATCTGAGGAAGAAGCAAAGCAACAGCAATTAGTGCTATTATCGTTCCGGTTGCACCGCTTCAGTCAACGATCCAATTTCCATGCTGTTTGCACACATAATTAAAACAAATCTGTTACATATATCTCAGGGATCAACGAGCCCCTTTCCACAGCCTCCAGTGGCACAGTAAGTCAATGCAGTAGTGAAGATGCAAGAATCAATACATTCCAGTCACTAATGCCATAGGGAGTCACTCAAAACCCTGTTGAATATTGACCGCAATTACCCCGTCGCCAAAAATCGGCCTCCCTCCCCAAAGGGACAGCTGAGTTATAGTTACATTTGAAAACAGCACTTCTCAGGAATTTACCCTCCCTAAGAAAACTGACTTTCTGAAAAGATAATAAAACAAGTTGATGCTTCAGGGAGGGGACGGAGAGCGCTTAACATTTTTATTAAGCTTTAAAAAGCAGCACCAAACACACAACCTTCTGACCCCTCTCTCCCCCAGGTTCTCTCCATAATAGCTCAGATATTTTTTCGGACTTCTAACATGCGGGCTCCGTCCCCTCAAGGGTGGGTTTTATGTCCTATAATGTGTGTGCACTTCTGAAGAGCGACTACCTGACCTATTAACAAAATGTATGGCCCGCAAGTGTGGCAAAAATTCACAGTGAACTGATTGCAGAGCTTGTGTTCTGCACCGTGACTCCAAATGATGTGCTCACCGCTGCTCCTTTCAGCGGGATCCTTTTAATGCCTGCTCTATTAAACATAATGTTGTTGCAAAGTTATAGTCTGCCATTTTTGTTGTAGCTGGAGGGGGCACTTTAAACTTCATACCCTATCCAACGAAAAATTTTTGCTTTCTGTGTGTTATCTTCTTTCAAATAGCCTAGCTCACAGCACGGATTATGTGCGGACTAAACCATCATTTGCTCGTTTCATACTTAAAAAACTAAAAAATACTGCTGAGTAAGTGTTAAATGGCCCATTTACTGCATTATTTTGTGTTTTATTTCAATCCCTGAGGCCCACTTATGTTTTTTTGTATGTTTTTAGGTAATTACTAGACTAAAAAAGCAGTCCAGGTGGAAACACTCCTTATAACTTACATACAACATGAATGGGTGGGACTAAAATGCTAAAGACTAAACAGGAATATATGTGTATATATTCATCCCAGAAAGTTCAAAATAGGTCATTTTTCCAGCTCAGTTTACATATATGGATTGATTAGAACAGAGAACATTAGAACTTTTTTCTCTGATATGCAATTTTATGTAACATTGATGTGGCTATAGCTCTATTCTAACTGGCTGATTGAAACACTTTAGTGTATGTAACTTTAGAGTGAATAGGTGGGGCTAAACTACTGTAGGCTGAACACACAGATATATGTAAATGATTTGCTTCATAACATCACAAAAACAATTCATTCAAAATGGGTCATTTCCATATATGGCTTGAATGGACGGAGGAGTGAACGGTACATTTTGAAACATACATGCTACATCAAACTCTTTCATTAAAAACAAGAAGTGAGGAAACTTCAGTTTTCCATGATCCAGACTCTTTACCTTACCGCAACATTGAATTAATATACACATTCTGCAGGCTGCTACAGGCCTCCAAAAACCTAGTGTTCACACCACATCATTGTAAACAGGGCAAGCTACACAACTAGCCTCTCCATTCCTGCATGTCATTTACGGGCAGCAGTTAAACTCGGCAATCTAGATTTCATACCGCATCCTCCCTTTGGACAGGGCTCCGGCTAGACTCCCCTGGTCCTGCTCATCATTTTTTACTAGAGCCCTGACTGGATGCTCTGTTACTGCGATGTCATGCAGACCCCTTTCTGATATTTGTTAGCCTGTTTATCTTTAGCGCTCCCCGTGTCAGGAATGTCAGGGTAATTGGCTTGATGATTATATTTGGATGCAGCGAGGGCTCCGTCGCACATTTCATAGTGTGCCACACAGATGGCAAATTGATAATACAGAAGGACGACTAAATTGTACCAACAGAGGTCAGCGTGAGGGGACGGAACCACACACACAAACACATACACATACACAAACACACACACACACACACACACAGTCTCTCTCTCTCTCTCTCTCTCTCTCTCTCTCTCACACACACACACACACATACACAATGTCTCTAATAACAAAGTCCATTCTATCAGTGACATTTGCAACTTGATATCCCTATACAGGGCGAAAGGGGAAAAAAGTAATTGGCAAGAGAAGGCTTGGCGTAAAAATAGAGGGCTGGTGTCACAGCAAATGTCAAAGGTTTGACCTCCCTTACCCTCCACCACACACTGCCAATCCTGAGGACTTCTGACCACCCCTAGAGCCAGGGCTACAGCTTTAGGTATGCCAAGCCCTGATTGGTCATCGTGCCATTCCTCCGAGTGACATGCAAATGCACTATGGCGGAGAAGCGCTGACCTTTAGTCTGAAGTCACGTCTCCCCCACACCATCATGTGCTGTCAAGTAGCTGTCTGTTCGGCTTTATGCTCCAGGGGCATGCTTGGTCACCACTTGATTGACATTTTACTCATTTGAAATTTAGCTTCAACAATCTGAAGGCTATACTGGCTTTTCAGTAGAAAACCATGGTGTTTGTGTGGTTGATGTGGCTGTACACAGAATATTTCATAATTCAATTATTATTCAAAACTAATGTTGATGTACAGTAAATTAGATATGCTAAGACATATTGAATGTTTGCTGTTTTGTATCATGGATAAAATACAACCCCTAAGGACCTGGCTCTAAATGTCTGTTTTTTAAATAATATTACACATAGCAAAGGGTGACATGGCAAAAATATACACGGAGACATACTACATCAGTAGTACTACATTTAAAAAAATGCCATCAAAATCTCTGTGTATCATCACTGTAATTCAACTTTTCACATACTGTATTACATCAAACCCAGTTAAACATGACTAATTATGCTATTTTTGTAATGAAGTGAATTCTGAAATTAGTCTAATATTTAATTGAATATTAGGCTCCATGGTAATAGGCTTTTCAGTATGGTACATTTTATGCACAGAATGGAGGGATGAGCTAGTGATTACACACAGGCCTACATACACACACCATATTATCCCAAATATCCTACATCCAAAACCGCACAATCGCACAGTATAATACGCTGGCTGGATCATCATATTTTACACACATAAATTATATTGTGATTGTAGGCATGTTTATCACTTATAATATTTATATGATTTAGTGAGGCAACGACAGCACAGGCATTAGTTTATTAGGGATGTACCAATATTCCATGTCGAAGGTTTGGACACGTGCAGTCAAATTACATGTTTTGTTTATTTTCTAAGTTAAAATAAGTAAACATCTTCCAGAGAGGACAAACTTCTACATATAGAAATACATAAGTACTGTGTATATACTGAAAATAACATATGGGAAAAAATAAAACCATAAAATGTGGCCACTGCAAAAAAAAATCCAATATTTTAAACTCAGCAAATAAACAGACTTTTATTAACAATTATCTACTGATTGATCTATTGATCAATTATTCCAATATCACTGAGCATCCTCACCACTTATAGTAAGTAATAATTTAAAAAAAGGTCATTTGGCCCTTGGATGAGACTTAACAGCTGCTGGATGCACAGTTAAGGTGCAAATTCTCACTTTAGCCAAGTTAGACAGTTTTTGTCTTATGAAAAGACCAAGCGAAATAAACAGGAACAAAAACTCAGCAAACCTCAATCATCATTCGTTAACAAACCCACCCACACTGTCATAAAACACCCCCAAAAAACAGCATATCTATCACCAGCAGTCTGACTTTTGCCATTTACTTGTGCAGTCAGTCCCTTATGCCACAGAAGGGCCTGTACTGTAAGGGAGTAAATATTAAAGAATACTGTGCTGGTTCAACAGCACAGAGAGGCAGCGCTTCACAGCACATCCACATGTGCAGCAGCCGCAGCAGCAGCAGCAGCCTTAATGAGGATGACCCTCGGCGCAGTACAGACATGACCTGGAAAGCCACATTTCTTCCAGGTCAGTGTGTGGGAACTGCATCTGCAGCTACTCAGCTCATACACAGCTCTTTCTGCAGCTTTGCTATCCAGAGCATGCAAGCTTAACGCAATCAGTGTCGACTATGCTCTCCACTGGTTAATTATGTACATAATGTCTCTCGGAGAAAGCTCCGGTGAGGTGAAATGGTTCTAGATCGTTCCACATGAAAAGTCACTACACTTTGCACCACAATAAATAAATAAATAAATACAAAATTAACCCCATATGTGGCCAGAATGGTGGCAAGCCAACTATATATTACATACAGTAGAGTGAGATAGGCCTTCAATTCAGAAAAAATACTTCTATGATAAATGACTTCTGATAGTGCTCTCTGGTATTCTAGTAACATGTTAGTCCTAAGCTAAAAGTGATTCACATGAACATTTTTAGTCATTATACATCAGACGCAGACATTTGAAACCAATAAAAACATTTATTTATTTACTTTATTTGAAACTTATACTAAACAGTATCACATATTTTACCTTGTAGCAGTTTGATAGTGACTCCTTCAGTAAAGAGTCCTGGCATAGGACTAACATCAAGACAGAAACACATCAGGCCACTACTAATACCCGCACTCAGTGATGTATCTATCACTTCCAGAGGGGCTACAATGATGTTTTTCTCACAATGTTGGTCCCACCCATGAATAAAAATCAAATAGTATTACTTCCTAATTATATCAGTAGCTAATCTGATGTTTTAGGCCTTCAGCTCAGTTTCTGAAGTCTTGACCAATGGGGGGGTAGCTTGGCTGTATGTATTTCATCAAAAAAATGATCAGATAAAACAAGAATGCTGATACTACCAGCTGACCAAATACAAATTTGGCTGATAATTGGACCGAAAAGGGCTCAAAAACTATAGTTCTTGTCTGAAGTCAACAATCTGTTATCACAAGTTTTAGATTAGATGGTTACAGTTGGTTTCATTTGCTAATGGGCTAGAGATAGCCTCAATTCAAGTTGGCTTATGTTAATAATAGCCTGAAGGCTAAAGCTGACATTGTCAACTTCACATACCATTTTGGGGAATGAATGTAATGTTCTAGCGGTGTTTGTCTTAGTTCAACACACCAAACTAACTTGACACAGTGTTTAAGGAGAAAGAGGAGTGGATTCGCGAGGCAGACTCTCTGCTCTGTCATACTGTTGTCACCTCTAGTCACTTAGTAAACGAGAAGGCTGGGCAAAGTGAGTGATTATTTTGTTTGATCACTTAGATTAGCTATGAGGTTTGTTACCAAATCTGTCAACAAATCTAAACAAAAACACAAAAAACAAGTTTCAGGAAGTTCGTCCGAGCCCTTTACTATAACTCTCATGCACTCTGCTATAAATGTTTGTCTAAATTTTCCTCAATCACCATCACCTTTTCTAAATGGTAACATGTTTCTCCCATCCTAAATGACAGTGATTCTAATCTAAAACTGCTAGTAGTTTGCATCAAATACACATCATGTTATCATACATAGAATAATGGAGTTGAATGATGTTGCTCCTGACATATTGTACCCACTCCCTTAAATACCAGTAATGGTCTGAAATACACAGCATAAACCAATGTATTTTTCAATTTCATTAATTAATTAAAAAATCCATGTAAAACAAGATGCTACTCGCTAAGATAACCATGCGTATATTAGAAAAATTATGTATTGCCTATCAGCCACCCTGCTCTCAAAATTTTGGCATCGGCAACAGCTAATGAAAGACTTCTATAGGGTCACCACTAGATGATACTATTAACTGTACTCCCCTTTGCAAGTGCAAGTGCTGCGGAGAGACGAAGATGAGATCAGAGGCCCAGCCAAAAAGGGTCCAGGTCCTCCTCTGAAACCTTCAAAGCTTGCCACTCTCTAACAGAGCATGTGGGTCAGTCAATAAAGCTTCCACAAAGAGAGACCCCCCCCCCACACCCCCTTCTCCTTCCCATCGAAAAACAGGCGCTTTAGCGATAAAGCTGAAGGCAGTTATTACACGGTGACTTTTAATGTAGAAGCGATTTGTGGTCGCCAAAGCCCAAGGCTGCCCCGGGCGAGTCTCGCGCGCCGGCGTTCTAATGGGACCAGTTTGTTGACTGTCAAGATAATGGAGAAATCAGTAGCAGACTGCCTGAGCACCGTAAATAGCAGAGGTAATTAGAGAGCCTGTCACAAATCCACGAAGGTTTTGATGTTCCTGGTAGTAACAGAGGAAAAAAAGGGGCAGCAGGTAAAGAAAGTGATGACACACAATCAGTGTTTAAGGGGCTGGTTGCCTGAATGTGTTACACTTCCACTGGCAGCTGCTACCATGTGTGAGTACCTCTGTTTTGCAGTGGTTTGGCCTTTGCGAAGGAGGTGCTCCAAGAAAATCCTGAAATCCTTTAATACAGAAAGCAATACTCTACTATAAATACAAAAAAAATCCGTATAAGCTAATACTGACACAACATTTTTGCTTTCAAAACTATGAGGCTTTAAACCATGCACTACCATGCTCAAACTGTTCAAACACTTTACTACCCCATGGAGTATAATAAATACAGTCCTAGTGCTGTGCAAAAGTCAGAGATCACCCTTGATTTATTTAATTTCCAGTCAATACAGCCATTAAAGTTATTCATTACAGCATCTGGAAAAAAACAGAAAACATACTTAACAGACAACTACACAGAAGCAGTGTGTGATGTTGAAGTCCTGAATACTGACTGAGGTCTGGGGCTCTGAGAACACCAGCAGTTTCTTTGTCTGATTTGCAAATTTTCTTTTTTTTTCTTTTTCAGTAATCGCACTGAAAGGACGGACAGAAACATCTGTGTGGATTTTTTCACATCTGAAACAGTAAGTTTGTTACGCGTCATACTTTTCTGTCTTTTACCTTTTTTTTGTTACTCAAATGGGGAAACACTTTACTTTTCATTTATTTTTCCTTTGACTTTCCGCTTTTTCAAGCACATGAATAATCTTGTATGTAATCATCACAGAAATCTCTCCTGAGAAAATAAACAAGTTGTACTTAATGGCCGTTTAGTACATGATGTTAAATAAACAAAGGGAAGTGACGTTTACACAGTACTGTCGTTAAATATATGACATGACACAATGTGTCAATGTATTTTACAGGACAGCTTTGTAACAGTGGATTGTATATTTTGTTTTCCCCCATTGACATCCAAGCCACCTTTTTTTGCTGATACTGGCTCAATACTGATACCTGGTATTGGATTGGTGCCATCTTTAAATTACATCTATGTGCTTATTGCAGAACTTTGCATCAGCTTTAGCAGTCTACACTCAGTCACTGGACAAAATGTACACTGTTTGTTTTCATTGCTTGTTTTCACTTCCATTTAAAGACTTCACCTTCATGTCGTCCTCTCAAACCTTCAAACAAATGCTTACTTATAAAAAGAAGATAACTGACACTGCAATGTTGCCAGGGCTCTACAGTTCAAACTACTGGAAACCAAGTTTAAAAACAAGATCAGATCACTTTTCTTCATTACAGAGTATGAAACCTTCTCAGCTCCTTGAATGAAGTATGTGAACAAAGTATTTCACCCTATAGAAAGTTCTGCACTTGGTGAGAAAATAAAACTATACCAGACAAAGGTTTGACACAACAAAGCCAAATTCTCAACTCTCCGAGTTTTCCAAGAGTCAGCAGTGAGTTCCAGGTAACATAATTCAGTGCTACCATGAGTTATGTCCAACATGTGATGTCAGCACACATAAGAGTATAACTCAAGGTTATGTGTGTTTTAAAATAGGCAGTTTCTGATATATTTCCCTTAAATCTACTTTTTCTTAACATGCATCACCAGAAATGAGACAATGTACAAATACTACAAGTCAACTGCACATTTTCTGAAAGGGGAGTTAAAGCTACTCATTTGTACTGACTGACAGACCCGTCTTTAAGTTATCACAAGATATAAAATGGGAAAACTGATTTTAAAATAATCAAAATAACCATCAACATGCCAAGTACTGCAGGATACCTCAGGAAACAGGCTGTACCACAGTTACTTAACTGTTGTACTGCACAGTTAAGCCTTTAAATGCTGTCCATCCATTTTCTGCTTCTGCTTTTTTCTATAAGTTGTTGTCCTGTAAACAGGTGAAGGTTTAGCTTTGAGATTTTGCTGTTTCTTCGTTTCCTTTTTTTTTTTTTGCCTTTTCTTTCACTGAACCTAAGGTCTGAATAAACAGCGGTGCTCTTGTAATATTTCTCAGCCCTCAGCGTTTTCTGGGGCAGGCTCTCTCTCTTGGGGTTTTACAGAAATATCCCAAATATCAGAGCGTCTGGCTCTTTTGCAAGACTTACCTTTGTTGTTTCCAAGGGCTCCAAAAGTCAACTGAAACTGTTTTGACAATTGACAGCAAAGGGGAACCACAAATCTGCTCACTTGCACTTTCGGGGAGGGCTATAGTTTATGTCCATTATTGTTTTATATGAAATGAAAGTAATATTTCACATCTAGTTAGTGGACAAAACCATGCAGTGTTCTTTTTAATGGGATTGTAAACTTAAATTAGAGTCTGCTGAATAGTACAGTATGAGCACAGTATAAAATAATAACACTACATTCCTGTAAAAGGAGAGAAAAAAAGTCAACGTTCATTTGTAATAACAGTGAAAGAAATAAAACCTAATTTGTCCCTGCAGGCTTTTTCCACTATAAGATCTGATATATTTTCTTTGGTTTAAGTATGTCCTGAACTTTAATAGATCCATGCCAGGTAACCTTCTTATGACACAATTGGTGTGAGTGACCATGAGAAGAGGGAATTTTTTGTTCCATGTTTTATTCTTTCTTACATTTATGTTGTTATGGTGATGATTTGTCTTGAATTTGTAGCTAAATAACGTCATAAGCTAAATAATGTGATAGGATTGTGAAAGCACTATTTAACCTTTTCTGCTTAAACTGAGCTTATAATGTCAATTGCAAAATGGATAGTTCCTATCTTATAATCATATTGGCTGAGCCTACATAAGACCTTTGAATGCACGATGATATCAAAATCATACCAGTATCAGTGGGGGAAAAAAGACAGAAAAGGGCATCAGCATCAGTTTTCATTTGAGCTTTATTTTAAATCGATATTTGATTATGTAATTACTGAACCCCAGAAGATCAGAATGTTTAGGCAACACTTTTTGTTATTTTACTCATTTACCGAAGGACTCTCTGTAACATATACATACATACATACTACCATTCAGCGTTCCTGAATGTCTCACAAGCTTTAAATGTTCATATTTTTTGGTAGATCTATCTTAAGTAGTTTTAAAACTTTTGGGACAGCAAGTGTGTGACACTGCTGACATAACACAGGAAGCCCCATAGAGACACTATTAAAAATGAACATTCGTGTTACAGTGGTAATAGTGATTATTCACTATCATGTAACATTATCACAAATATCACAAATTACATTTACTAACTTTGAAGTAAAAGCTCTTCAGGCCATAAAAAGAGTATAATTTGTTATATATCAAATAGTGCCATCAAAAATGACTAAATAAATACAAGCAAGAGTTTAACTGACCTAGCAGTGAAATATTCTCTTAAAGTGTTGGTCAATAGTAGCAACAGGGCCTGTGAACTTTCATGCATCTCATCCTGCGTGCCATTTATTAATACTCTATGCTAAAAGCCACATTTTGTTTTGACCTGCACAGTTTAATATTTTTTGCTGACCTCACTTTTGTCACCTAGACATGTTTGCATAATAGCAGCTAAAGGTCATTCACAAGTTTTTGAAAGTCATCAGTCATTCTGCTGAAACTGAGGATTTCTGAAAAGCTGGGTGCATTCTGCAGCGGGTGATAAAGTAAAAGTTGTGGCGGGTTTCCTTTGCTGGTTTCCGGCCAGTGTGCCTAGCAGTAGGAAGTGTGGGACACATCCTTGGCCTGTGGGAAGGAAACAAGGCTGGGTACTGTGGTGATGGTCCATGACCCCTCCACGAGGAAAAGTCACAAGCCAACCTTGACGCTTCGCTGACAGCTCTGGGCCTCTGCAGCTCAGTAGTGTTCAGTCTTATACTCACACCCCTACATAGAGTGAACTGGGTGAAAGTCAGAGATCACCCTCCATTTATTTACTTTTACAATTAAATTGCAGGCAAGTTATTCAGCATCAGGTTAAAAGGCAGAAAACATATTTAATATTATATCATTTATTTAAAATTATATCATATCTAAATCTGAAGAGATATTTTTGAACACTTCGAAACAATTCAGTCTTAGAAGTTGGTTGCATTTTCAGGTTCTCACAATCCAAGTAATCCCAAACACTTTAATTGATTGTGAGGTCTGGACTGTGGGGTGGTCAGTCACTAGCAACTTCTTTGTTTGCTTTTTCAAGTACATGATTCTTGACAGCTACACATTCTTTCAAAGTTGTCTTCTCACAGAGGATAGATGGACAGAAACACCTGTGGATCTTTCAGATCTGAAGCTCTCAAAGACGAAAGCTCTAAGTGCTGTTTATATAGGAACAGATTTGGTGGTCTACCAGGCCTTGCATGGTTGTTAGGAGTCCCATTTTCTCTTTATCTGTTAATAATTTCTTGAACTCCAGTTTTGGAAACTTCTGTTTAGTTTTTTGTTTGTTTATTTGTTTTCCTTTGATGTTATCCCTCCTTATGCAAGTGGATTATCTTATACCCAATTTCCTCAGAAATATCTCTTAATGTTTCTTAATTGCTGTTTTGACTGAAAATTAAACAAATGAACAGTGGTCTCTGACTTTTGCACCATACTGTACACACACACATAAGCAGAAATATATATATATATATATATAGACACACACGAGTGCAAACCTAAGTACACACACAATTTAATATATACACACAGTCTCACAGCTGTGTTTGGACTGAACGTACATAGTCTGAAAGCACATGCTCTCCAGCGGCAGATCCAGCATGTGAAACACAGCGACTGTTCCCATGCAGAAGGGAAGTGTTCCGTTTGAGAGCATACCCATAAACCTTTAAATCTGTTCATAAAAAAACGCATGGAATCAGTCTCAGGACTGCCCCGCCAGTTTAAACTTCAATGAGCTGGGTCAGGCCTAAGAAGTTACCATTATATCATTATTACAGACAAAGAACCATAAGCCTGAAGAGGACCATTTTTTATGAATGTTTTAAGAGAGCAATATCAGTCACTAAGGGTCATCTACTTTATACAATTGCTGAATGATAAAGTGAGATAAAAGGAAAGATTTCAAGAGAAATGCAAAAGATGAGCATGTTTTAGTAGAGAGAATTCCAGCTAGACACGGAAAATTCATCATGGCCGCAACAGCATTATGACCAGGTGTAGCCTCACAAATATTTGACGCAGCTTAAACAAACTCCTCTGCACTTGAGTTCCTTAAAAGCATTCTCGGTGGCTGCATGGCCACGCAAGAGTGCGTTTCAATAGGCTGTGAGTCTCTTCATTCTGCAAAAGCGCCATTACGGCTGGAAATGAACTGTACAGCATGCGCTCTCAGACATGCAACCTGGGTTTTACTGCGATTCTTTAGTTACACCGGCCAATTTCCTTGAACAAACACCCTGAGTCCTTCTTGGCTCAAGGTTTGTGTTCATAGATATATAAAAATCACACTGACCCCCGCATCCTCCCTCCCCAATCCGGCTGGCTAAATAAATAAATATATAAATAAACCAAATGAAGGATTAAGCCTACTTAGGGGTACTACTGGTGTACACAGATTTCTATGTAAGCTCTGATAGCATTTATGAGCTATTGAAACCTCTTGGAGCAGAGTGCTCATTATCCCAGGTTTTTTTTTTTTTTGCCACCTGAGCCAAAGAGCTGAGGTCACACGTTAAACTGTGAGGCTGAAACTATTTCAGAATTATGAGTCCTGCTTCTGCAGATGTGACACAGTGAACGATGATTACTCACAATACAAAACGATACTCTAGTTTCAGCCCTTGGCCACTTCTTCATGCCTATGCATTGTTCTTTTAGCAAACTTTAACCCTTTGTACAGAAGACCTATTATATAGTTATTCATCTAAAGGCTTATTATTAAGTAACTATTATATATTATTGAAATGTATTAGCCTTGCGATGGACTGGCGACCTGTCCAGGGTGTATCCTGCCTTTCGCCCAATGACCGCTGGGATAGGCTCCAGCACAACCCTCACCTCACCCCACCCCTCCCCCAACCCTGCAACCCTGAGGGAGAAGCAGCTTTATAAATGTGTGTGTGTGTGTGAAATGTATTAGTTTCTTAGTAGTTTTTGTTACTATAACACTGGGGATAGGTCTTAGTGGCAACATATCACAGTCATGATACAATATGATAAACAACAGCGCATCAGACAAAACTATAGCTTTGTTTTGCTGCTAGAGCATTTTACCTTACCATTGCAGTATTCATATTTCTCATTAAAACTATTAATAAAGAATTAAATAGTAGCTTTCATACTATGCTAGCATGTTGTTTTTTTAACTCTATTACAGCATGGGTCCACAATATTCGTATATATTTTAAATATCACACTCATATTTAAATAAAGGTTTCTGTTGAACATTCGCAATGTTACAGTAGATTCAGAAATATCGATACACTTACAACTGTCTCAATTTGTGTATGACCAATTTTTAATTCATGATATTTGTTCTGTATCAACATTTTGAACACAGCCCTATATGACACCACAATGATTACTATTGAACTATGGCATTGATGCGTAACAGTATTGGGCTGATGTGAGCAGAAAAAGCTGGATCTGGTAAAAAAAAAAAGAATGCACGTTTCAATCCTGTTAGATGTCTAGTAAGAGTGTAATGACATGCTCAACCCTCAACATGATTCCATTCACAACACTGGGTTCAGAATTTGGTATTCTTGTGATAGTAGAATACAATTCAAATGAAGAAAAATTATGACTGCAACGTTGACTTACTAAAGGAGAGCTGAGAGGCAGGAGGACTGCTGGAGAGTCAATGGAGTCAATGACTGTTTGCAAACTCTGGTGCTGAAACAATGCATTTGCATTAGATGGCATAATTGACAGAATGGCAAATCTCTACAGGGCACTGTCACCTCTCTGTCACAGTCTTGTATTGCAACACAATGTTACGATGTATGGTTACACCCCTAAAATCTAGCCTGAAACAGCACACACACTCAAACTCTGATGTGGTGATCTTAGCTGTGTATTTCTTCCTGTGGGGTAGTGGAATGTTTGAGTAGTCTGAGCATCAGAGTCTACCTTTACATGCTTAACAGCTTATATTAAAGCCTAGCAATGTCAAAGACCAAATACTGAATCACTAACTGTATTGGCCAGTACCCAAGTTTCAATACCAGTATTAGGAATGAAAAAGTAGCCTCATGTTATCTCTAATTACTACACTACTACACAACTAACATGTAAGTTACATAACGCTGCTGTCGGAACAAAATCTTCTCCAAAATGGTAATTTTACAGAAGGCAAAAACCTACTTTACTTTTAATGTAACTTAATGGAACCAGAATTTTTTCCAGTTCATTTTGGGCCATTTCTTTCGGTCCTTTCATCACAAAAGTGATTTTTCATCACCAAATTTACACTCAATGTAAATAACAACGTACACATTCAAACTATGCCAAAAACTGAAAATGGAGATATAAGGTTTTCTTCCACCAGCAGCGATAAGTTACATAAGTGTGGGTCTACATTCAAGCCACTGCAGTTTAAAGGGTTTTAAAAAACATACATACACTCCCTCAAACACATACGGAGTCTCTCTCAGGACAGAGGGATGGACGCCCCCTCCCCTTCCACGTGCGTCCGATCATAAAGGTAAACGGTGACTGCCCGGATTTACGAGCCCAGAAAATAGGATGAAACCATTTGGATTTTATTATTCCATTTACTCTTTCCCCGGACCACAAAGTGGTTCTGAGAGCCTGTTTTATGTATTCAGCTGCTTCACACCCCCCTCCACATACACCCCCCAAAATCCCCCCCAACCTACCCCTCCGCAAGCATGTGGAGCCGCTTAAATAAACCATCAAGCGGAGCCCAGCTGCAACAACAACCGATCGATCGGAGGCAGGTCCGCGCGTCTGAGCACCAGCGCGCTGCCTTCAGCAGGTGGGGTGGGAGTTGTAATTTGCTAGCCGAAGGGCTTTCGTGTCTGCCCGACTTCAGGAGGAAGAAGGGAAAAGGGGAAGGTGGGGGGGTGCCAAAGAAAAAAAGAAAAAAAGGCACTGTAACTTCTGCCTCCCTTGATAGATAGCCGTGCGGGGCTGATAGAACGTGTGTGTTTGGGAAAGATTCGCCGCTGTATAAACAATCGACTCCCTACCTTCCACCACATCTGGGAACTCTCAAGCGCAAGGGGCCCCCGAAACAAATAGCTGGGGACAAGTTAGTTTCTGATTAGCTTTTAAACAACATATCGAGCTCTGTGGAGAGCGCAGAACAGCCGAGTGCGTCTCATCATGAATCTAAACATAGGACCACGATGAAGAAAGAAGAAAAGAAGAAAGAAGCTAAAAGGAAAAGATGCAGATATTGGCAGCACTGCAGGACTGAAGTATGGAAACAAGCAATGACAGACTTTCAAAAATGTCTTACAATAATTTGCATCAACAAATGTTTGTTGTTCTCTCCTTTAAATGAGCAATCCAGTGTTTCTCAACCTAATCTTTATCTTTTGCATCTGTGCCATACAGTCAATTATTATTACATCATTTAATGGCATTTCCCTGAACTATAACAGAACAGAAAATCCACTGACTCACTGACTCAAAACGTGTACCATAGAAGCTGCTGCAGATGCTGAAACATCTTCCCATTGGCTTTTATTATATGTGTCCTTTGAGTCAACAGGTTTTCTGTTCATTGTTAAGTAGAGGGAAATGCTTCCACTTTATTGTCTGTGGTAATCAAATGTAAGCTACAGACATATCAAATAGAGATTAGATTGTATAATACTGTAGTATTCATTTTAACAAAGATGTTTTGCATATGGTATATGTTATTTTATGGAGAAAAACAAAACACTATATCTTTAAACAAATACTCAAATCTTGCATGACCACATTTACAATCATTTTATCAGCCAAAATCGCATACTCACTCTTTAATGGGCCAAAGTGACATTTTAAATGATTTAATAAAAAATCAGGTGCTTATTTAAATAACATGAAATAAATTAAGATGCTACATTGAAAGTAAGAGGTAACTGGCTATTCAGCACAATGAGTCATCTAGGATTATGCTATGGGATTTCAGTATAGGTGTAGCAGCAGCATTCAAATACAATGCAAGTTCACTTACCTAACTTAGAATGTTTACCTCACAACAGTATAACACAGATCAGTCAAAACTGGATCAGCAAAAATTGATAGATTGTGATCTTGCACCAGTATTTATAACAGTCCCTTACACAGACCAGTTTTAAATGATTTACAACCTCCTAATTAAACACACCTGATTCAGTTCATTACGCCTTTAGGAGCATCTGAATGTGAGAATTAGGTGACTGTGATTAGAACTGCAATGAAGCTCAGTAGGAGAATCACCAGGAGTACAAAGAATATCAGTTTTACACTGCTGCAGACATTTAGTCAAACCATTTATTTTCCTGTGTGATAGATATTTTTTAGAAAGTAAGAAAGTGTTACTTGTGTTACAGTTTTTGGCTTGTAGCTGCAGTTTGCAGCCCACATTAGTGGACAGATACAGTCAACCTAGCATGCAGAAGCAACAAAGAAGAGCAGATACTTGTCCTTGTGTTCTAAATGATTGCGTCAGTCCATGAGAAGTTAACAGGCAGTCACAGTTTGGAGAAACTTTAATCTGCACTGCTGCTGTAAAGCAAACTGTCAAACCCAAATCATACGAGCTTGAGCATGAGTGTGTTACAGCTACTCTCTCTCTCTCTCTCTCTCTCTCTGTCACACACACACACACACACACGTCACTGCTTATTCTTGGATCCATTTAAAAAGGCTCCAAATCCCCTCTCCCCTATTTACTCTCCTGAATACTGCGTTTTCCCTTTAATCCCCTCTTTCAAACAAATGGGCAGATTCCCCCCCATCTTCTTCTGCCGGCCCCCATGCCTCCTCAGCCCGGCTCGTTTGGAGTAGGGACTACCCACGTTAGCACTAATCCCACAGTCTGCTTTACAGAAGTGCTGAGAGTTGGGATCTTAACCTCTTATCTGCTTTTAAGATTTGAGTGAGGGAGGGAGAGAGTGAGGGAGGGAGAGAGAGTAAGAGAGTGAGGGAGGGAGAGAGAAAGAATAAGGCAAAGAGAGAGAGATATCAAAGCATTCCTCATTGCATCAGGGATTTCCCATCCTCGATGTATCCACACCTTTGTAACTTTACCCCTCAGCACAATGTGTGTTCTGAACACATATCTGCTGGTGTGAAGCGGTTACCATGCTGTGTGTGGGTGGGTGGGTGTCTTAAGGAGGGGGGAAAAAGGCTACAGGAACGTACAGTAATGGACACTGTGGCAAACAAGTGAACAAGTATTAGTTCACATCACTCATTTTCACACTGACTTTTCCCTGCAGAATATGATAGTAGTGTAATGATACAGATTTCAAAACAAGATATGTATTGTGTTTTTTTGCACCATAATATGATACACTTCTGATATACTAGCAAAAAAGAAATGTCATCAATCATTTTGCTTTTATCTAATTGCTAAAAGAAAATAGCTTGGTGAAAGTATAATCAGGTCTGTCACAACTACTACATATTCAACTTAATGCAATTATTTGAGCTGACTGTAGTCTTCCATAGTTGTTAGAATCACAATCATATGCTTGTCACAACCAACAGAATGTGAACTGAGTGCGTTTTTAATCTGTTGGGTTGAGGCAAATGCATATAAATAAAAGCAAGGGAGAAAATGCATTTATTACGAGATGGTATTTGTCTTACAAAAACTGATTGGTGCTAAAAAAAGCTTTTTCTGTCATTAGTTGGGAGAAGCAAAGTATCGAGGGCCAGGA
The DNA here is from genome assembly GCF_015220715.1 of Pygocentrus nattereri. NCBI lineage: Eukaryota > Metazoa > Chordata > Actinopteri > Characiformes > Serrasalmidae > Pygocentrus > Pygocentrus nattereri. Next base: position 31,293,906 of record NC_051217.1, on the reverse strand, counting down.
AGCAAAATACCTGATCAGCCAATTTGGGCACTTTGAACTTTAATTTAACAGCTAAATACAAAGAACAAAAGAGAATTCTTAGTTATTTACATGACAATTCATTGTCACCTAAAATTTCATTATCAGGCATAAGCATAATTAATGAAAACTAGTAACAGTATCGCATGTGTTTGGCAGAAATTCCCAAGTATTAGGTTCAGTAACCCGATGGTAAGTTTCAAGATCTAATGTTTAATGATTGTTATCTAAATTACACTGAAACGCCTTCTGAACATATTATCGTCATTACTTAAAGAACACTGACTAACAACGTTTCATTGCAAAGTGCTCATAAATCGGCCTGTCTTACTGCATTTAGTGCAGTGTGTGAAACGCTGTATGCAAGTTAGTGTAGTTGTAAGTTTATTATTATTATTATACTATTTTTTTGTGGCTCTACAGATTGTACTTTGTCTCATTAAATCTCACACACACACACATTTTCTAAGCCGCTTCTACCTCTAGGTGGGCGGAAGGCAGGGTACACCCTGAACAGGTCGCCAGTCCATCGCAGGGCAGACCGACATACACATTCACACACACACACACACACACACACTCACACCTAGGGACAATTTAGCACGTCCAAGTGGTCTGACTTCATGTCTTTGGACTGTGGGAGGAAACCGGAGAACCCGGAGGAAACCCACGCAGACACAGGGAGAACATGCAAACTCCACACAGAAAAGACCCTGGTCACCCGGCCGGGGAATTGAACCCAGGCCCTTCTTACTGTGAGGCGACAGCGCTACCATGCCGCTCATTAAATCTCAGAAAAACTAAATATTGCAATGCATTTCGTATATCATGAAAATGTTGATGTGTTTTTTGTGAAAATGTCTTGAAAATTCTAAAAAAAGTTAACAAATTGTACACTCCTAGTTTCTTTGTACCACATACTGTTTCTAAGAATCTCCAAACAACTGTGTAATCATGCTGGGTAGGAAAAGGGTTAAGTACCAAGACAGTGTGAATAAATAAATTACACTGAAAAGTCTATCAGGTTCCAGTTATTAAGATGATAAAGGACATCTCATAACTAGACATAAATTTGGAGTAACAAGGGGGTACGTATAAACATGCTTGCACTAATTTCACTGCAGTGTTACCTGTTTAAGCAGGAAAGTAAATATACATTTACATAGTATATTTTGCTATGACCTTCATTGTCATGCCTGCTCATGAGAACTGCATCACCCAGAATCCATCACAGTCACATGAGGAGAAGCTCTTCCCTTTGCAATTGTTCTCGGATTCAAACTCCAATTCCCAGAATGCCCAGCACAGTCACATGACTCCGGATCTCTCCTCACCCTCCTATCCTAGATCCCGATCACCAGATCACTAACTATACACAGCTGTGTTTACGATCACCTGACTAACTTAGTTAGTATTTAAGCCAGGGCTTTAGCATTAGTTAGATGTGAAGTAGTGCCAGTCTGATCTGCCTTACCCAGCATTATTTTTCCATTACTGATTCTCTGTTTATGACCTTTTGCCTGATCTGTTTTTGGACTTCCCCTTTTGGTACTGTTGTTATTGGAGTATTTGGCTGATGACTTTTCGCTTGTTTCTTGGACTCCGTCTTGCCTTGCCCTCACCTGTTATGCTTGCTTGTATTATTCTGCGGCTTACCCTGGACTTGACCCCTGCTTGTTTTCTGACTACTCTCTGTGATCATTCCACTAAAGCTTCTGTTTTGCTTCTTAACTGCGAGCTCCCCATTTCTGATTGTATGTCACATTCATCAGCTTATGTAGAACTCTGTTTGGGAACTTCACTGTAATTATAGAGAATGCCTGATAACTTATTTTCACTCTATGCAAACCAATTGCGCAGCACTTTAGAGACTGTTCCATACACTTAACCCGTTAACAGCTGCAACTAATACTGACTATATCTAACCTAAGTAACTTTTTAAATATTACATTTTTGTAAAACCTGTGTTTTTTGCCACTAGTTTGAACACTGAATTGTATTAAATCAATGACATTCACTTGGATTTTACTTACTTATTAACTTATTGGTATCGGTATCCCCATCGCCGATATTGACACTGCGTTTAAGTGCCAGTATTGGTGATATGTTATTGGTATCAGTGCAACCCTACTTAATACCTAGAACTTAGGGGGCTGTTAAAGAGTCAGTGTTATTCTTAGACAAATACATTTAAATACACTGAGAGTCGGTTTCCTGGACAGTAAGTCCTGCTAAACTTTCGATTTTCAGTTTTTGACATAATTTGAAAATGCATGGTGGCCTTTACATTGTGTGTAAATTTCATGAAGGACGGACCAAAATAAATGGGCAAAAATTACTTTGGAAAAAGGTCTGGTTCCATTGACTTACATGGATTCTATATATACACATATAGAATGACAGCAAACTCAAAGCATCAATCCACTTCTTTGTATCTGCACTATATTTACAAGAACTGATGATTGTAATGGAGGTTCAACACATATGAACTGGCTTTGGCTGCTCCTGTTCTGTACTACAGCGCGGTGTCGGCTGGCTGCATGATAAATCTTCATTTTCACGCATGCCTCTGTGGCGCTGTACTTGTGTGTTTGTCTTAGTGTGAGCAGATCAGGTACAGCGAGTAAACAGAGGCTTTCTCTGCTCTCAAAGTGCCAAGACTGGTTCTCCTCTCTCTGGCGTCCTGCCAAGGCCTTGGCTTTTTCTCTCTGCTGCTACACTGCCCTTTTTTATTCAAGGGCTGACATGGTTCATGATACTAAATAGTAATGTTTTAATGAAAGATGCTTTGTAAGTTGTGCAAGATAATGTGGAGGAGAAGTAATCTCTTGTTTTTTTTTTTGTGTGTGTTTTTTTTTACAAAGCACATACAAAATGTATACGCATTCGCGGGACACGTTCATCCACCACTGAACTTTTGCTCTGCCTCCCAGCTTACGCACACTCACAGAGACACGCAAACACACAGACAAATCCAGACGTGAGACAATTTAAGCCAATTACATTGCGAGGTCAAACTGTTAACCTCCATAATATACATTTCCCAGACTCTTTCTCCACTGCTGCTTACGCACCAAACTCAATGCCAAGTCACTACTGCTCAAAGGTCTAGACTCAGCATTCACAAGTATAAATCACATTGTTCAATAATATACAATATTATATATACATATTTATTTTGCTTTGGGGTTATTTAAATATTCCATGCATACTTTAAATGCTACTTGATTTTCAATCAGGTGAAAAATGCTGGGCTACATGCGCATTTAACAAAGAAATTCTGGCACATGATGGACTAGCATATGCAGAAGAAATGTGTTAACATGTCAGGCAATATTTTAGTCTCTGATCAAACAAACACAGAAAACCACTGGATGTTAACCATGTTGCTGTCTATACAGAACATGACTATCATTTAGTTAACAATATTTTGGTGTATTGTGTAGGAAAAGTTTTTCTTAAACAGAACAACAGAAATTACAAATATGACATGCGATTCCAAACTTTTGAACAGTAGCATATGATGGGGGTGTTGGGACCGCGTGTTTCCGGGATGTACCGGTTAGGCTGGGCTCAATTCATTAAGCCTGGCCCCGTGCAAAGGCACTCGCAGCAAACAGCTGCCCTGCATTCCTGACGGGAGGGCCAGGCAGATGTCCAAGGACAATCAAAGAGAGAGGCAGGGGGAAAGTTTACGATGCAGCGTTCGCTCGGCCGCGCACAACCAGCCGCCTCTCTCCAAACCCTTGTTACACACACACACACACACACACACACACACACACACGCACGCACGCACACACACACACACACACATGCACACACTGCAGCTGGCGAGACTCAAGGCCCTGCGCTGGCCCTGCTCCCTCGCTCGCTCACCCTCTCTCTCAGCATGTCCCTGCCCCAGCATTCTGTCAATATCAGATGCCTCCTCAGCACCCAGCAGCACCGCAGTGTGGCCTCTTTGGCAGCAGCAGTGGCGCGGCAGGCCAAAAGGGGTGAGGAGCGCAATGAAAGTGGAGCTTCTCTTTTTCCCCCCGCACAACCCGATCCTACACACACTGAGCCACGGAGAATGCCACTTTTGTTCGAATTTCTCCAGATCCTCAGCATATCAATCTTGTTTCTATTACAAGTGCCATCATGTCGCTTTCGCTTCCCCTGAATTAACAATGCCATGTCTTTTTTTCTTTTCTTTTTGTTGCTTTTTATTTCACTCTAATGGCAGAGCTGGTCACAATGACCAGTTGATATTTTAATATTTAGAGGTTAAGAATGGTCAAAAAAGAATTAGCTCAATAGGAAAAAGGCAACATTTATTAAAAAGACAAATGAAATGCATGACTGCTGTAACATTGGAAAAAAAAGTTGATGAGCCTCAGCGATAGTAAATAAAGGGAAAGGGTTTGCTCTTTCACGGTAAAGCTAATCCATGATCTCGTGTAGTGTTGTAGTGCTTAGCTGCACAGACACGACCTGTGTTCCTGGAATTGGCCCATAAGTGGATCTGGGAGATAATGAGATCATTAGCAGACACTTGGATCAGAGCACAATTTAACCCCTGTGTGACCTGCAAGGACACTATACAACACTATGAAACATCTGAGACCACAAATCCTGAACATTTCATCATAAATAAAAATAGAAATATAAAAGTAGTAACATATCAAAAGCTGTGCTACAATTTACCAGTTGCACAATGTATTGCATCAGTTGTCTTTGTACTGCTGCAAAGTCAGCAGCTTTGGTCAGATAGAAGCAGATAGGCGCTAAGCTGGCCCTAGTCTCGCGGGGCCAGTCATGATCTCGTAAAGAGAATGTCTGAGAACAGCCAGGAGGAATTTTAGATTAAATGTAGGTGGAAACTAGATAATACTCACTAATTTTGATATTTAAATACTTGTAAGAGTTAATGAGTGGAAAACTGGATAACCCTAAAGAAAAAACATTTGGTCAACATTGTAGGGCTGTAGGTCACCTTTTCAGGTGACAGCACTGGTCTTACACAGGAATACATTTGAGAACATGCTTTACTATTGAAAAATAGGCAAGACAATTTCAACACAGTGATTTCAGTATTCTAATACTTTTACTTTTTAGTTTTTTAGGGTGAGGGCAAACTGGCCTTGAAGTTTCTAAACTAGTCCAACACTCTGTGGAGGTGGAGCTTAAAGCAGGGGGCAATGGTGCACTCATCACACAACAAATCTGCTGCTAGCCTAAGAATGTAACTGAAGTGAACATGGCTGAAAGGTTCCTCCAAAGAAACTCAGGCATGTAGTTCTGTTGCGTGCACAGTGAATACATTACATAAGGTCAAAATAAACAATAGCTCTTGCAAGGGAAAAATAGTCCTGCCAGGTAACAACAGCACTTCGATAGCTTGCTTGTTTTACTTGGGTCAAACCTACCCCTTGTTTGTAGCAGATTTCGGCATAATCTAGCAGCAAAAGTTAAGCAAAGTAAGCAAGCATTACAAGAACACGTCTGGCCCCAAGAGACTAAGCTCACCCCACTATAATGATTAAAAGCTCCTGTTGATAACACTGCGATCAACCCCAGCGACATTAGAACATAAATCTGTTAGTCTCAAATGGATTCAACTCATCCTGATAACATTACAGTACAAATCTGTTTTGGCCTCAAAACGTGTTCACACTCTCCGCCAACTGGATGCTCTCTGTGTGTTTGCGTTCCTGCTCTTAAATTCCTCATTACACACCGATTAACAATGTGTCGAAATCTCCCAGAGCTGAGAGCCAAGTTTCTACCCCCATCAACCCCCCCCCCACCGGCCTTCAGAGCTTTGTCCTAACTGCAACTGCCTAACTGCCTGCTCCCTCTCAGGCACCTCTTGTAGATAGAGTGATATCTGTGGCATGTTTGTATTCTAGACAGGCAGCAGATAAAGCAAAAATGCAAATCGTGTAAGCGTCCTCCACTTATCGCCACGGTCACGTCAAATGTTCGTTTCAGTTGCCGTTTTTCAGCCAGTGGACCCCTTATGAAGCAGTTTAGGCCAGGAATCTGTGTCTATCGAAATGAAAAGAAAAAACAAAGTCAGGTGTGAATCGATACCTTGGATTATTGGCCCGTAGTTTCCAATGAGCCACTAGTCTTCATTAGTTCTAGACCATTTGCTTGTTACCTTAAAAAAAAAAAAGAAAAGGAAAACGAAGAAAAAAATTTGGGTGAAGAATTTGCGGGTACATAATGAAGACATTGTGAAAGGGGGGCTTGTCCCCCCAGCTCTATGGGATGGAGGGGAGTCAAAGGGAGAGACCCCACTGGATTTCAAAAGACGAGTGACAGCTTGTGAAATCCTGACTGAGATGTGTGAAAGAGCACTGCATAAGCATGGGCCTCCACCGCCAGACACACACACACACACACACATACACCACCCTGAACTTAACATGCAGTTCAGTGATTAAAGGAACCTGCACACACATCTCTCTCTACCTCCCTCCCTCTTTCTCCCTCTCTATATATCCCTCAGTCTTTATCCTCTTTCTCCCTCCCTCCCTTCCCTCTCTCTCTCTCTCTCTCTCTCTATTGTACACAGGCACAGCATGGCTCCGGTTGTAATCACCGTTGGACACAATTTCAGGGACAATTTAAAGACTATTTATTATCTTCAGTCAATAAGAGCAGGGATAGACTGACTTTCTGGATGTTCATTTGAAACCAAATGGATGGAACTTTAAATGCTTCCCAATTGGTTTACAGTAGCAGAGACCCACTGCTAAGTCTGCTGTTTGTTTAGTTTTTTTTACAAAGAGAAATCGTTTTCTTTTTGCATCTGTTGAAGTGCTTTACAAGCACTCCAAATCAATGCAAACAGCACATTTCTGATGCACATTTTCAGATGATATTGGTAACAAGTATGCACAATACACAAATGCAGGAAATGACAAAAACACATAGAGGCAAATCATGAAATATACAACGTATTAGCTTATTTGCATACAGACAATGCATCTTGCTATGTTCACTCTAGTATCTCCAGCATGTAAAACTGACTTCCATCACCATCAAAGACATACAGCACCCAAAAATGCAGATATTGCTAATATAAAAGTCAAGGCTATCAAGAACATTCTAAAAGGATTATGCTCACTGGTCCAAAATATCCTTGCTTTACTTGGGTTGAGTTGCACCGATCCAATGTCAGGTGTTAGTATTGGCCCAAAAAAAAATTAGAATACGAATGAGAAATAACAACAATGAATTTAAGTCAATGTCATAACAAATGTAGACTCAAATACCACCCACTCACAGTGTGTGATGTGATGTTGTTAGCTGTGCATCTCTTCTTGTGGGTTAGTACAGAGTGTTTGCGGAGTTTGAGCATGATGGTCTACTTTTAGATGCTCATCTTGAGAAAAGTGCTTCATTAATAGTTTATTTCAAAAACTTAGCAGTTTTCAAAGAAGAAAAATACTCAATATCACTTTCAGTATGAGCAGCAAAAAATAGCACAGTGCAATCTCTAATTATGATGAAGTACCCCTTAAAGAACCCAGTTTCTGTTTAGTGAGGCTGCCGATAAATTGAAGTGTAAAGCAGAACTGCAATCAAAGGATCATGAAAAAACAAAATGATGTAAAAAAACAAAAAGTGCTCTGTAATGCTCTATAATGTTCATAATGTACATGGTTATTCTGATAGATTGCAGTACACTACAGGAAGTGCTGGGGATGATACGGCTTCTGGTTTTTTGCACCCTAAAAGAAGAAACCACTACAGACTAGGGATGCAAGTGACAAAATCCTTTTGACCAATAACCAACCATCATTAGTCAGCGATTAACTGTTGACAGACAATTAATCATCAAAATATCAATTACAAAACAAGACTAATTCAATGAGCTGCGCTCAAAACAGTAGTAAACTATATGGTATACACATGAGTGTAAACATCAAATGAATTCTGTATTAACGCTGAGACATTAAAAAGTGTTCATTGTATGGACTGTGTGGGGCCAGTAAAAAGTGCATATATAAGGTAAATAGCCCAAAACTATATTAAGCATACCCTACATATGAGCCTGGTTTGGTTTCAGCGAAGGGGGTGACAACTATAACATGTTTTTGATTATGTTACCAAAAAGTGGTCAAAATGACACACAAGGATGGGTTACTTAAAGCTCCATATTCCATCCATCCATCCATCATCTTCCGCTTCTCCGGGGTTCGGGTCGCGGGGGCAGCATCCTAAGCAATGTGGCCCAGACCTTCCTTTCCCCAGCCAATTCCACTATCTCTCCGAGGGGGATTCCGAGGCGCACCCAGGCCAGCTGGGCAGTATAATCACCCCAGCGTGTCCTGGGTCTTCCCCGGGGTCTCCTCCCTGGTGGACTTGCCTCCTAACCAGATGCCTGAACCACCTCAACTGGCTCCTCTCAACGTGAAGAAGCAGCGGCTCTACTCCGAGTCCCTCCCGGATGACCGAACTTCTCACCCTATCTCTAAGGGAGAGTCCGGACACCCTGCGGAGGAAACTCATTTCGGCCGCTTGTATTCGCAATCTTATTCTTTCAGTCATTACCCAAAGCTCATGACCATAGGTGAGGATGGAAACGTAGATCGACCAGTAAATCGAGAGCTTTGCCTTGTGGCTCAGCTCTTTCTTTACCACAACAGACCGGTAAAGAGCCCGCATCACTGCTGACCCAGTACCAATCCGCCTGTCAATCTCCCGCTCCCTTGTACCATCACTCGTGAACAAGACCCCGAGATACTTAAACTCCTCCACTTGAGGCAAGGGCTTATCCCCGACCCAGAGAGGGCTCTCCACCCTTTTCCGCCTGAGAACCATGGTCTCGGATTTAGAGGTACTGATTCTCATCCCGGCCGCTTCACACTCGGCTGCAAACCGATCCAGCAAAAGCTGAAGTTCACGGCCTGATGTTCCCAATAGGACCACATCATCTGCAAACAGCAGTGATGTGACCTTGAGGTCACCAAACCGGACACCCTCCGTCCCCTGACTGCGCCTAGAAATTCTATCCTTAAAAATTATGAATAGAATCGGTGACAAAGGGCAGCCCTGACGAAGTCCAACTTTCACTGGGAATGAGTCTGACTTACTGCCGGCCATGCGAACCAAACTCCTGCTTTGTTTGTACAGGGCCTGAATGGCTCGTAGCAAAGAGCCATGTACCCCGTACTCCTGAAGCACCTCCCACAGAATACCCTGGGGAACACAGTCGAATGCCTTCTCCAGATCCACAAAGCACATGTGGACTGGTTGGGCAAACTCCCATGAGCCCTCTAGGATCCTGGAGAGGGTGAAGAGTTGGTCCAGTGTTCCACGACCAGGGCGGAACCCACAGTGCTCCTCCTGAATCCGAGGTTCGACTATAAGCCGGACTCCCTTCTCCAGTACCTCCAGCATAGACCTTACCAGGGAGGCTGAGGAGTGTGATTCCCCTGTAGTTGGAACACACCCTCCGGTCCCCTTTTTTAAAAAGAGGCACCACCACCCCAGTCTGCCAATCCAGTGGCACCGCCCCCGATGTCCACGCAATGTTGAAAAGGCATGTCAGCCAAGACAGCCCCACAACATCCAGAGCCTTGAGGAACTCGGGACGTATCTCATCCACCCCTGGAGCCTTGCCACCAAGGAGTTTTTTAACTACCTTAATGACTGGTCATTAAGGTTAGCTCCATATTCTAAAGTTATATTTACCAATCATCACTAACCCAAGTTAAAACAAGTGCCATGACTGGGTCTAGTTTTGGAATCAATGTACCTCAGTGGCTATCATGCCACCTCACCATGTCCCTCTCTATAATTTTGCACACTCATGCATGATTTCCTCACACCAACGCTTCACGAGACAGCTGTCTTATCGCTTTTGTGCGTTTCCTTTTGATATGGTACCTCACTGTAGTTGTGCTATCACCTTTTCAAAAAGTGGTGCTGAACATCACTATTTTTTAGCTTTAACACTTCACTTTTCAGTAGCCATATCTAGTGTAACCAACTTTCTATTATGCTTTCATACAAACTCAAATTACAATTATAATCAAATAGGAACTGTATTTTTTTTTAACCAGTAGCATCTAGATCTAATAATTGTTTATTTGTCTGTTAATGGTTGATTAGTTAAGCATTTTTCATCCCTACTACAGATGAAACTTTGAATAATGGCTTCACTGTGATGTGGGAGGAAATAATAAGGCATAATGGATTGATTATTCCATTATTCAATTAATCAAATAATAGTCAATGTTGTAGAAATAGCTGCTAGTTGCAGCTGTAGTAAAAGGGCCAGGCAGAAAGAAGCACAACTGGGCTGAGAGTCCCAGCGGGACTCCAGGTGACACCAACTCTTAATCACTCACGAGCAGGCACTAAACTGTGCCTTTAGCAGTGCGGCCACACAGCACTTAGGCTGGGTCACATCACCCTGAACTCCTCCCCCCCTCTGACCACTGTTTACTGACACATTCACAAATACATGATAGGTGAACTTGTTTGCAACCTGTGGATGTGTATACCCTAGCATTAGTACGTAATGGGCTGGAAACAATAACAAGCCACCAGGATCATTAAATGGTACTCAGAGTGTGGAAGCAGAGGGGAAAGACCACTTTTTAAATGCAGGCTGTGAAGAGGTAGTTAGATGTGATTTTTTTTTAACCCCCTTGTAAGTGGTTAGCTTGTGAATGTATTTGTGTGTAGTGGGGAGGGAGGAGTAACAAGCGCTATAAAATAATTAATGTGGCCAGCTCACAATAAAGAGGATCCATTAAGTGCATAATTTTCATGAGATTCTAAAACTCTTTCTATTGATGTAGTTGCATGTCTCATTCTCAGCATAGCCTGTGGGAAAACTAAGTGAAACTTCTCGCAGCACTTGATTTTTCACTTGGCCGTTTCGGAGCAAAAGGAAAACCACAGTCTTATCCACATGTGTGGGGGGAAACATGTCATCAACGAGTTGTTCCCACTTAAACCTTAAATGCCTGCAGCTATTAGCCAGGCCAGACAATTTGATGAATGAAATACCATTAGACCTTCAGAATTTCCAGACATCTGAAGCATTCTTTGATTCAACTTATGTCTCTCTCTTTCTCTCACTCTCTCTTACAGTGGGACAACTGATGGTGTTTACATAGCTGCCCATTTTTCGGGGTTTTTTTTTTTTTTATAATTTGCACTGGGCACTTTGACCTCTTTTTGTAAGGGATCAAAGGTCATTGCCAAGACAACAGAGCTTGAGATGTGATTTATTGAGCAGGAAAATTAATGGGGTGAGGGAGTGGTGGACTTCGAAGTTTAGCAGACTTGAAGCTCTCTCTTGTTTGGACTGCTGGTTGCAATTTTGCCCAGCAAGTCTCTCAATCTTACACTGTGGCTAAAGAGGAGCAGTGAACATTGAGCTCTGTTTTATGGTCATCATATAAAACCCACAGCAAACACAGACAAGGAAAAGATAATAATCACATGTAATTAAATCACAATTACAAAGCTACACAGGTTGAATGCAAATTAGCAGAATTTCTCAGCTTCAAAAGAGGTCTGACAATCAGCAGCACTTTAATGTGAGTAATGGGAGGTAACTAAGAGTTCCAAAAAGGCCAGGCAGTAACCAAATTGCAGGTGCAGATTAAAAAAACAGCAGTAAAACTATTTTAAGTGTCACAGTGAACAGTCTGCAAAAGAACATACCAAGTATGGGCAACATGAATGAGCATTAAGGAATGCGATTCATCTGCACTGATTATTGTGGAGAGGAATTTAAAAAAAAAAAAAAAAACTAAAAGATGAATAATTCAGAGTGCTTTAATGCAAAATGCTGTATTCTACAGAAATGTACTGAGTCAGAATTGTTCACACTGGTGGTGATAGGAACCAGACGTCTCAAGTGGTAACAATTTTTCAGTTTTATCACTACTTTAACAACAGCCACATTACATATAAAGACTCTGACAGATCATCTCTGAACCTCTTTGCTGTGATGGGATCTTTTTACAAATATCTGTTACAAAGTCAAAAGGACACCTTCTACTCACATTGTCTTTTGCCATCTATTAAACATGGTGGTGGATCCAAAGTGCTATAGACAGCCATCTCCTGTGAGTCGCTAGATCTGACGATTGCTCTGGGTGTTCATATAAAGACACTGTAGAGAAAGGTACATGCTAGGACCGTATGATAAATCATCAGAAGCCTAATGAGCGCTTCTCTGCGCTGGGATTGAAGCTGCTATTCGTCATGGGAGATGAGCAACTTAACTATCAGGTTAAATTCTCAATTACAAAATACACTCGTCCACAGCTCAAAAAGTACTCTATCTAAAGTTCAGATATCTTTTGAGTGGTGGTGATGAAAAACCAGGGGTTACGATGACAACCAAAGCAAAGTTCTATTTACAACCTAAAATGACCAGTGAACTTACATGTCTTAAGAGTTTCTATATGTTATGTTAATATTGGCAAAACAACCATTTTTTGGCTACTGTTTTATTTGTTTTGTTGTTTACATCACCCGGCATGGCTCTTTCTGCCATGGGTGCATTGCCAAAATATCTGTAAGCCATCATAAAACAAAGACTTGGGCACCAGGCAGCAAATCTGTAACCATGTCATGTAACAGGTTATTGTGCAGTAGCTTTCAGAGGTAATAAATGCTTCTGTTGTCTGATTCCAGTTATCACCACTGTGAAGAATCCTGAGTCTGAATAAGTTTCTAGAATGAAGTACTTCACATCAAACCACCTTAACCATTTAATTAAAAAGGAATTTTGCAAAATCACTGAAATTCCTCTGTAAAGACACATGACAAAAAAGCCAAAGACAAGCCTCTGAAGAGACATACTCTGGACAGTCACCAGGCCTGTGCTTTACACTGTTTGATGAAACACTAGTCTCCAAGGACAGGCCATTTCCAGGCCTTTCCAAGGGCACAGATGAGAAGTGAGCAGCCTATAACAAGAAGCAGTCTGCTGCCAGAAGACAGAGCGCTATTCTTTTAGCCTCAGCCCCTAAGCTGACCAGTGCAGGCTTCTACTATGAGTTACAACATGAAGTACAGCTGTTCCTGAGGATGTCAACTTGAAGTAACTACAGTAAACATCATACTGGCACCACCAGGTTTTGCACAACAAATCAATGAAACCTAATATCAGACCAGCCATTATATCCATTAAATGCTACTTACATAGAACACAGAAGTCTAACAACTAGCATCCACTGCACAGCATCAGTGAATCAACCCAGCAAAATAACCATAACCACAGTCCTACCTTTGGAGGCATAATGTACTCATAAAATCCTTCCACAAGAATGTCTAGTTCTTCAGTATGTCTGGTTCTTGATCCTGCATAAAACATTACATTTGAATGACAAACTTGTCACTAGTCACTTGTCACATTCAGTTTAAATATTCTCCGTGCTTTTCACTTACATATGTTTACATATTTATCTTACATATCTTTTCACATACATAGTTTGGCTCGACTCAACTCGACTCTACTTGCTTTTGGTATCAGCCACTTTGATTTCCACTGCAGATAGAGTACCCCTTTAGCGTAGCTGGTTGTCACAGCGACGGCACATGAAGACAAACTGTTGCTCAGAAGAGATCGATGACAGCAAGATAAAATACTGACAAAATAAAAAAAAACGTTTGGGAGTACTACATCAGAATTTAGAAGACGAGACGATTCTGGTTGTTCAAAAGCGACACAAGAGGCTATGCTAGCCTGGTAGCTAATGTTAACATATGCATTCAGGGATTTTCTCAAAACAATCGGTAGTCTGTTGTCTGGAGTTTTTATGTCACCTTTTGGAATCGGCTCAGCTTGCTTGGAACCTTGACAGAAGTGGTACCAAAACTAGTGCCCAGTACGAGGGACCTGATTTGCCTAGTGGGAAATTATAAAAGTGAACAAGCAGCTTTAAAGACAATAACTTTTTCTTTATGTAATAGCTGCAGTTTGGCTACATTAGAATGGCATCTTTATTTTGGCTCAAATGATGTATACATTGCAACGTGCATAAGGGAATTGTAAAAAGATCACATAGCCTAGATACTCTTGCTACATAGCTACGTTGCATACTATGGATGCAATGGTCTCAGCTAGATGTAAGCTGAGTGTAAGCTGCGCTACTGAACAAAGGTGTAAAGCTAGCCATGAAGGAGAATCTGCTCACACTGTAGCTATGGGACACAAAGTCGTTGGAAACATTCTGCTTTGGCAAATTCCCGCCAGGAATGCAGAGAGTGATTTTATCCCATTTAAACACCTCGACTGCTACTACTTCCTCAATACGGGTGGAGACAGGGAGGCTAGTGAAACGGAGGTGAAAAAAATGTACACTTGCATAACTAAAATCTGTGCATGTGACTTTGCTGTTTAACTGAACAGATTTACGAGGTTTACCCAGTAATAAGGTGATTTTTTTGTAGAACAGTGTGTAGAGAGACCAGATTGTCCTACTGTGGAGGCCTACATCACTACCTGCTTTTAGCTTTGGTGCACAGTGTCAGCACACAGTGTACAGCTCAGAAAAACTACAGAAAACAAAACATCTGAATTTATGCGTCTGAATTTATGACTGTTGGCTGTGCACTCCCAAGTTAATGAAAATCACACATTGCATTCACTTAAGACAGCAATAATGATGGTTAGAATAAATGGAAAATTAAATGTTTTAATATGCTTTACTCTTTTCTGAATTAAAGGCAGTGTGTAAATGGATAGCCACTCTCATCTGTCATTTATACTGCATTTTTTTATCCTGTGCAGCTTGGTCAAACATTACAGGCTGTATCAATTTTTACCCCACCTCCCTACTGGATACCATCTATATTGTACAAAAATGTCATTAATTTGTCTTTTCTGACATTTTAAGACAACATTTTTAGAACTAACCAACAGAGGATTTAACTTCTAACTTCTAACTTCTCAGATAAACAGTATTTACAGACATACCTCAGAGTTTCCATACATTTTCTAAGCTTCTCTCCTAAATCACCACAACGCAACAGACCTCAAAAAAGTCAGGAAAACGGAGACATGGCGTGTTTAGCAGGTTTACCTATTGAGCAGAGCTGGAATGGGTAGTGTGGAGGGTCCAGAGAATACACTGTGGGTAGCCTGATTTACCTATTTAAATTTGCTGCAGTACAACTGCTCTATACAACTCTAAACAGGCAGTGTTGTACAGAGAACATTACTTTCAGAATTGCTCAACAATTCACTCAACTTCCTACATCAATCATATTTACATGAACAATAAAGGAGGCACACAGGGAAGACTAGAATGTAAAAAAGCACTTGAGGAAGATGCAGTGAAATGTTCAGAATTACAGGAGATATCCCAGCAATTGTACAGTGAGAAATATTGACAGAAACGAGGCCCTATTTACATTGACATTAACATCCGATCACCTACTCAAGACACCATGTTTACACTCCCCCCTATCAAAATCCAGATATTGATCAGGTCTCAATATTAAATTACTAAATCAGGCAGGTGTGTCTGGAGCAGAGGAGGTGAAGCCTGTACAGGTTGTGTCGTATGCTGTATGTAGAACATTCTACATTGTAAGTTACAGGGAAAGACGAGACAGAGAGGTCTGCACAATTTGATTAGTAGCCACAACTATAAGTACAACCAAAATGAAAATATGGATTAAAATCTCAGCCAGGAGTGGTGAGAGAACCGTTTACTGTCTTTCACAGTCAGCCACTTGCTTTTCAACTTTTTCTAGTAAGGCTGCAAATACATGTGTGGAGGGCTATAAATAACTTGTAAAGAGATTTAAAAATGTGGGTAGAGTGCAGTGAAGTTAGATCGAAACCCAAGTTCTGTTGTACTGCACTGAGTTGTTCAGTAATCAATTGGTTTACTGGATGAAAAATAAATGCTACACTCTGTAATACTCAACATGGCCCGTGCTAAAGTGGAAAGATCCCCTTCACTTAAAAGAGAATATAGATGTGCTGGAAAAGCATTCCCACGTTGTGGAACTAAGCTCATGTGCGTCATAGCAAGCTGAAACATGCTATTTGAGCCAAACGCTACAAACTAAGCTATATATACAATTTTTGTGATTTTTAAAACATTGATGTGTTTTAATGTTGGTTTAGTTTCAGGTTTATAGGTCTCTCCCCACTCAAAGAGAGGCAGCCTGGTCTTGTGTGACTAGAAATAACTGCCCAGGGGCGCCGCATGGACAGACGTTGCTATAAGGATTTTGGGCTAACTTGGCCAACAAATCCTTACACTGCTTGAATAATTTGTAGCCATCTTGCCAAAGTACTACACTTTAGCAAATGCTAATGGTCTGTAAATTATTGGCCAAATTCCTACTTGGTTAGGAATTAACACCACAGCCTTAACAGTACTTTGGTTACTGTAGTCATTCTGGTTACACGTATCTTTACTGCCATAATCAAATATATCTCGCCCATAAGTCCAGCCTCTGCCCATATACTGAAATTGTTTTAATTTTTTACAATCGCCCAATATATAGGTCTCCTAATGTGTAATGGCCATGCAAATATTCAAAAATATTATTTACTTTAAAATTATATTTAAATACAGCAAAATATTTTGCGCAGCATCACCTTTACATGTACACTGCTGAAATATGTAGGTGTATCAATGTGTAGGTGTACTGGCATACACATCAGGATAGTGTTGCATGATACTCCGCACAATGTCGGCTAAGTAGGATACGCTCAAGGCTTTTGGTGCTTGAGAAACAAATGAGTAATAATCGGTCTTATTGTCAGGTGCGGAAAATGAATGTTTAACAATATAGAAAAAAGTATGAGGTAGATAATTAGCTGTTATCCAAATAAATCCTCTTTACTCTTCATTTTTGAGTAAATGATCATTAGATAATGCCAACACACAAATGTGTTTGCAGTGCAAGATGGCTGATAAAGGCTAATCCATACCTCCAACACACTGTGTTCCTCGGTCCCAGATGCTCAGTGTCGAGCTGAACTTTAAGACCTGGGGGAATTTGGCCATCTGTTGGAATGCAGAGGTAGACCTTTAAATTAGGGCCTCTAATGAAAACTCTCTGGTGTCCAACTCCAGCAATCATCTGGTTAAAATCAACCAGTAATTCCACTAATTTCCTTGCCCCTCTCCCCAAGCCCTCAACGCCTAATTTAGGGGAAAAGTATACATTCCGCTCTAAAACACCTGCATTTTGAACTCCACAGAAACTGTGATTTGTTCCCCTCAGCAATCAAACATTTTTGATGTTGCTCTTTAAAACGCAGCAAAATATGGATTTGTTCCAGCAACAGGATTCAAGTAAACAATGAATAATACTTGTGGCTTTCCCACTCAGACCAACATATTTACACAAGTTTGAACATGAATATTATTCTTTAGTAAATTAATAATAACAACAAAAAAAACGCAATCTACCATACTGCTTCAAAGATAGTCATAGGTCTTGGTCAGAGACTTAAGTGAGGCTAGTTCCTCAGACATAGATTTAGCTCAGTATTTGGACTAAACTGCAGTGCCTGTGGTTAATCACCATTGGAAATCCTTTTCAGTCTATGCTTCGGTTTAATCTGGGTCTGGGAGACTGGCTCGTTGTGTTCTAAGAAGTTGAGAGATGAGAAGGAGTTTTTCCCATTAAAGCTAAAACAAAAAGGGACCCAGAGAAGTCTAAACCTGTTAAACATCTCCACTCTGAAGCGCTTACTACTTTCCTTCGAGTTATTCAACCTTTCACCCACTGGGCCCCCACACTCTGACCCCTCACCACATGCCATTTGCTTAAAAACGGCCTGCCGCCAGCGACCTCTGGAATCTGCAACACATTAGAAGATGAAGAATTGGGGAGAAAAAAAGGTGGTAGATTGGTGGCTTGCCCAGTTATTAGTTTGCTGATACAGTTTTACAAGGGTCAAATGCAATGGCAGAGAAAACAAATTGTGAAAACAAAACAAAACAACGTCACAGATTGTGTGTTTAAGAAGGCCTTGCTCATGATGGACTCTGATGATGTGAGGAATGACCTTTTCCAAACAACACTTGATTTTTTTCCCTCCTGTTCGTCAGGGCAGACGATGACTTAACAGGGAGGGACAGTCAGGCATGTGCCATTGCTACCTGCCCACATGACTACCCAGACACATACAGTGCAGTCTGGACTCTCCAAATAATGTAACCAATTGTGATCATCTGTGGACAGAGGGAGCTCAGCCAAGGAGACATAAACTTTGCACTGAATGTCTGTGCTCTGGGGTCATGTCAGTCAAGAGATGGGTCATCAGTAACTGAAACTCTTTGCGGGTGTGAAACAGACCTATGTCATTGACCTCAGCTTAAAAAAACACTATGAAGGTATTTTGGGAGGGTTGTATTTGGCTGAATGACCTCTAGCAATCCAAAACTGAAACTTCTTCCTAAGTACGTATGTAGCAGCCTCAATTTTTCCCCTTTGCAGTACTGTCCTGCAGTTCTGGACAGAGTAGATATGACTTAATTAAAGGGACACTTCAGGCACAATGAAAATAGCTACATCAGTTGTAAGCAAGCCTTATATATCAGGGCCCCAATAGTTCCTAGAACAAGGTTTCCAGTTTAAATTCTACAAAGCCCCCTTCTTAAGAGGTTGGGATAGTGTAGTGGTTAACACCTCTGCCTTCTACACTGTAGACTGGGGTTCAATCCCCACCTGGGCAAACACCCTGCACTATACCAATAAGAGTCCTTGGGCAAGACTCCTAACACCGCCTTGGCCTGCCTGTGTAAAATTATCAAATTGTAAGTCGCTCTGGATAAGAGCATCAGCCAAATGCCATAAATGTAAATGTAAGATGGTGGGAAAAACATTAGAAAACCTGCAAGGACTTTGGGTGAATACTGTTTGCAATGTTTTTTGTTTGTTGGCTGTTTTTTTAACTACTAGCAGGCTAACATTGAAGGAAGCCAGATACCTAGCATGATCAGTATACAAGATTACATCTGTATATATTTTACTCTACATCACTGGCTACATGACATATTTGTGTAATGCCGGGTATTGTAGTGAGAGAACAGTGATGGAACACAAAAATGATATGAAATCTTGAATACGGTCAAACAAATGATACAGAATATTACATAAAATGACAAATAACACTAAATGCTAGTTTTAGTAATGCTTCTTCAAAGACACAGTGGCTACTGTTCTACTATATAAAAAAGTGTTTACTTTGTGACTTGTTTTAATGTTTTTATCTGCATTTCCAAATAATGTTAAGCTAAATATGTTTTGCTGAAAACCTACTGACTTTTTACTGAAAGTTCCCCATTAGGAAAAAATGTTTCATATGCTTACGGCTTCTTTGGCCACAGCAACGTAGGAACTAAGCATACATTTGCTTAGCAGATGATTGTTCATTAGTTATATTGCAAAACAGGAATGTGCTGCTTTGTTTACTTTGTGTCTTCTCCTTACTTGTCCCAGTCACTGAGCCAATGATGAGTACAGTCCAGAGACTGTGATGTCATTATCTAGTCCCTTTCTTCCTTTTCTTACCCACTTTCTATACGGCTTTTTTGTGGATCATGTTTTCCTTTCCAGCTCCTAGTTTCTCAATTAGAAAGTGAGGGTATTTCTCTTTCTCTCTCTCTCTCTCTCAATGGTTGGAAAGGGAAAGAGCCAGTGCAAGTTAGAGGCGCTGATGTATAGACCACGCTTGCTTGTCTTTGCTGAAAGCTTTTGTTTCCCCCAGGCTCCCCATTCATCACCGAGCCTTTGGTGGGAAGAGACACAAAGAGGGGCCCTGACCCCACTGAGAGCCCTTTGACCTTCCTGGAGCCAAGAGGTCAGATTTTGCAGCAACTGGGCCACCGTCATTCGCTGACCACAGGGCCTTGGGCTGGTGAATGGCTGGGGCCAAGCAGGCTGAATGGAGGCAAGGCGGTGGGAAAAGACGGTAATTTATAGAAGCGAGGAGTCTATTTCAAAAGAGGCTGGGCTGGATCAGCTGACGGGCAGGTCAGAGGTGCTGTTTGGCCATGATTTCCTGGCTATGTTACTGTAACATCTGCGTGTTAAGAGACTTCTGGGACCAAAACTTTTTGACCTCTGGGGCACTGAGCAGGGAAAGAAGCAAGCTTTTAGATCACTGGATGTCAATGGCCGATGTTTGACTTGAAGCCCTCAAGGGGATGTGTGTGCTTTCAGCTTGTCGTCGTCTCATTGTTTTTAAAAACAAATTTAGTCCATTATTTAGACCAATCTTTTCTAGTGTCAATGCTTGTGTACTGATAAACTAAGCCTATGACTTAAGAGACAGATTTGCATATATCCATCCATCTATCCATCCATCCATCCATCCATCCATCCATTTGCATTATATTTTGGCCCAAAAAATTTTTTGAATGTACGAATCATCTAATTCTCCTTTTATATCCATTATTGGTATGGTCTTCATGTTTCCTTGATCCATTACTATTTACTTTCCTCTCAGAAAATATAAAATCAATAGTGAGGAGACTTCAGGCCTTCACTTGTCTTAGTGTTTGCCAAAAGTCGCTCAGTGAAAACATGCTGGAGAAATCTCAGGCCTTGGAGCAAGCTATTAAGTCAAGTGGCCTCTGTGGACATGTAGCCATCCTGGTGGTGCTTTGGGGTTACCACAAAATTGACCTAAGGACAAGAGTCCAGTGCTGACCAGCTGTTGTGTGTACATCTCTCCGTGAGCCTGGGAAGACTTGCCTAATTAGCCTCCCACACCCATAAACATGTCCAATGAGCTGGACACTCGAAGCTTATTGATTAGACCAATGGGTCCAGTACTCGCTTCACACATGTGTCAGCCAACCAGGTGACAGATAAAGGTTTACAGCTATATTAGGAAACCCAGCATGGTCAATCTTGAGGAGACTACTAAATAAGAAGAGTGGTGAATGGGTAACAGGAAAGTCGGTATGCAAATTTTTTTGCCCATTGCTGACAAAAAATGCTTCCATCCCAGTTATATATATCCAGGTTTTTTGTGTATGTATGTATGTGTGTGTGTGTGTTTATATTTTTTCTCTATTTTCCTTTTTTTCTATCCATCCTTCGTTGGTGTTCCCACAGATTTATGGATAATGTGTCTCCATGCACATCATGACCGGGTCACTACTTCTACAGTAACAACCGCCGCTTATGAACTTTGATGATGAATGGATGGAAACACACTCTGCCCAGACTGCCAGATCGTCTCCAGTGTAGAGTCTTCTCTTTTTTTATCGAGGTCACAGGATGCAAGTCTTCAGGGCTTGCCCTCTCCGATCACTCCTCCAGATCCTTTTCTTTCTTTGCCTCTCTCTCTCCCGTCCGTTTCGGCCCTCCCCGAGATGTTTTTCTTTCATTTAGCTGGCCTTCTCCTATAAAAATGCAAGCCAATTTTCCAGCACATTAACCCAGGAGATCTTTAATACACAAGAGTTTCGGCGCAAAGGGGACAACGAGGCCTAGAGGGAAAGATGGATGGGCCTGTCGACTAAGTGTGGGCAGCTTTCCCACTGCCCTGGACCCAGCCCGGGACAAAGGCCTCATTGAGTAAGATGCTTGACATCAGTATCATAAACTAGTCACAGCTACAAAGGCCCTGACACTTTAAAGCACCAGCTACTGCCCCTTTCTTAATGCTGTCCCCCTGCACAGGGTTACTAGGTCTGCTCCAATCACAGACTGTTGCCTCCTTTAGTTATTTTGTTCCCTCTTCTTTTCTGGGGATATTAAGACAAAAGGTTATATGCTAAACAGTGTCAACAATACCCTCTTCCAACTCTGCTTTTCTCCATTCCTAAACGTAACATTTCCTCATGGGGTTTCAGCTATCAGCACCACAAGATCCTGTCATTTTGTGCACCTCCCTTCCTTTTTGTAGTCCTCCCATTGGATGGCAGAGAACATGAAGGACTTCTCTTGTCTTGGGACCTTGTTGCAGTTGCGTAAAGCATTGCCAATGATAAAAATTTCACTTGTCAAGTAAAGTCTGGAATTGTACAATAATTGTTAACCGTGAATGTGAACAGAAATTCACCATTACAAAATGGTTGGCCTCAAGGTTAAGTTTATAAATATGTGAATTTCAGTTCAGATTCCTGAACAACTCCACACACGTACAAAAGATCAGCTAGACAAACTTGTTCAAATGTTTAAATATAGGCACAGAAAATACACCTTATTACGCAACAGGTGCAAATATCCAGCTGAATTGACTTGCAATTTTTGTGTCTGTCTTTTTTGTGACATCGTCTCATTTCAGAATGCAAAACCATCCAGTGCTCAGAGGTGACCCCCATGGTCACCAAAACCCTGCAGGCTTGTTTGTTATGAATACCTCCCCGGCTTTAACCTGTGCAGTCACGGGAGGTCCTTCATTAGCTGTCATTACCGGGAGCAGTTGTTTAGACAGCTCTCGCTGCCCCTGTCAACAGGCAGAACCTCCTTCATCGCCTCTTTTCACCCAGATGATCTCCACGATTGGGGGAGAAACTGCGTTACTGTGACCCCCGAGATAGGATATTATTGAAAGAGGCAGAGATGGAGGTGATGGCTGAATAAAGGGGTGATCCCCACACCGAGATGTCAACACAGAGTCCGCCCCAGCCTCTCAATGTCAGGCCGAGAGAGAGAGAAAGGGTGCACTTGAACGGATTAAACCCAGAGTGCTTGGTGGAGAGGGAGTGCTGATGGATGGAGTAATATCTTACACAGTTATCCCAGGATTTTTGAGATGACAAAGCGGTCTGGTGTGTCCCAGAAGAATGTATCTTTTGGAAGTGGATGGCTTGCATTAGTCAATTAATGCTACGCCGCTTCTTGACAGCAGATGAGCAGAAGGAGAAAGGTGGGCTAGGCTTAAAAAAATTCCCTTTTTTGTGCATGTCAAATTATGTAAATTCACGTTTAAAATTCATCTTGACGTTTGTTTGTTTTTTTCTTTTTTAAATGATAGATGGCTTGATGTAATGACTTTGACTGTCTTGCGATGTGACTTAGAAAAGCCCTGGGGTTTGAACTTGCAAGAGGACGAAAGCAGCTGCTGCGACTGTTAAGCTTTCGGACTATGTGAACACAGCAAGTATTAGACAGGACTGAGCATGACCAAAGGCTAGACTATGATGTCAGGGAGAATGTCACTCACTCTGTCTAGCAGTGTAACTAGGATTATATAGGGCTTCAGTGTGCAAAAAAACAAAACATTTAACATTAAAACATTAATAAATAATAAAAAACAGGATAGAATTATATAAATATATAAAAGTACAAAAAACAGTGTAGTGACTCAAAATGAAGCAATAATCATTAAACTGTGAGTTTAGTTTGCTTGTTTACTGGCTATTGCTATGTCCCAACCAAGTAAAGTAAGCAAATGGTTGAAGTATAGTATTACGTTATAGTATTAAGCTACCCATGAGTCATGAATGTAAAATTATTTAAGTGGCAGTATAAGGGGTCCAATAAAAATGTCAAGAGGCCTCAGTGTGATTGCCCTGCTGGCAGTTCCACCACTGAGTTTATAGTTGGAAAATAAACACAACAATAACAAATAAACTAATTAATAATAAAATGGACACAAGTCCTAGTTTGTTACCTGTTACAGAACTGCATTGCAGAAATTGAGATTTCTCTCTCCTCACTATAAGGGCTGTTGGTGCAATCGTGCACCTGTTGTGAATGTCACAAAACTGTGCTGCGGATAAGGTGACCCTTCCTTTGAGGCTGGATTTTTTCACATCTCAGCCATAAGGCAACACAATCCATCTGAGCCTTTACCCAACCCTGCAGCTGCCTCTTCATAAATGAAGCTCTCTACTGGGCTATTGTCACCTATACATAATCTCTGTCATATGTCTGTCATATGTAATGAATCCTTTATATATATATATATATATATATATATATATATATATATATATATATATGTGTGTGTGTGTGTATGTGTGTGTGTGTGTGTGTGTGTGGGTGTGTGTGTGTGTGTGTGTGTGTTCAGAATAAAAAAAGGAGTACATGCTACATGGAGATTAGTTAGTGACCCAGTCAGCTGGTCTTCATGTCCTGTGATCTAAGGTCTAAATTTAAGTACAGTAATATAGGCAGGGGCAAGGGGAGAGCAAAAAAAAAAATGATCCAGGGCAGGCTGAGGGGCAGCCCTATTCACACAGTGTCTGGTTCAGAGGTACACCAATTACAAATTGTAGGCCTCTTGTTTTTCCATCTGGCTGCAAAAGTTTTCTTAGCCTCAGCTTAGAAAGACTCTGGTTACTGAACACACATGAATTGACCTCGGTGACATGATAAAATCTTTGTACAATAACAGCAGTTAAAGTGGATGTGAATTTGATCTCAAAATAAGGAGGATGCAAAGTCATATGCAAAGGTTTGGGTGGTCCTGGTGAAATTGTGTTTTGATTCTGTTGAACTGAAAAACATGTTAACACATTCTCTACACACTTCTGCACATTTTAATGCACAATTACTGTACCATTAAATTGGGCATGAGAATTGTCATATTACTGTGGGTTCACTGTAGAGGATGTGCCAAGTTATTTTGACCAAGAGAACCCACAGAACATATAATCTGACCTGGAATGTTCAGAATTTTGCATACAACTGTATAAATGTATCCATGCAACAATATGTATCAGTGTGAAGGTGGTTTAGATTTAACTGCAGTGAACTTGGGACTATTATACTCTATTACAATACTATTCAAAATGAAAATTCTCACTAATCTCAAAAGTAAAAATCCACAAGAGTCCAGTGTATTCAAAAAAATTCTTCACCACACCAGGCTAATCAAATTGAATTGTGACAAAATCTGAAATGTTGCATCAAATTATTTCCTAAAATAAACATGTGTAATACAACAAATGTGCTTTTAAAAAAAAAAAAAAAAAAACCTTTTCAGAAATATCACAGACATAAAAATAAGGCCTACTGCAGCAGCATACACCAATCAGGCATAGCATTATGACCACCTCCTTGTTTCTACACTCATTGTCCATTTTATCAGCTCCACTTACTCTATAGTTGCACTTTGTAGTTCTACAGTTACAGACTGTAGTCCATCTGTTTCTCTAATACTTTGTTAGCCCCCTTTTACCCTGTTCTTCAGTGGTCAGGACCCCCATGGACCCTCACAGAGCAGGTACTATTTGGGTGGTGGATCATTCTCAGCACTGCAGTAACACTGATGTGGTGGTGGTGTGTTAGTGTGTGTTTTGCTGGTACAAGTGGATCAGACACAGCAGTGCTGCTGATCCACCCGTACCAACACAACCTGTTTGTTACCGGCACAACCTGATGTTATGCTGGTGTATAACACCGGTGATTGGTGTATATGACTGAATACTGTGTTGGCATTTTAGGCATTTAATGCAGTTTGAAAGAACTGTTATTACTGTCTACACTGTAAACAGTAACAATGGAATTTAATCACTAGATTGGATAAATAAAACCTTGGTGTAGTGGAGTTTTGATTTAGTAGAGAAGGTAGAGCTTAGATGTTTGGTTGGTTTCTGTTAGTTTTCAAATTTTGATCAATTCAAATACATAGCCAACTAGTGATAGCACCACCTAAACGTAGGTATCAAGAAAACACTTATTGGACTTAACTGAGTAGTTCATAAGTAGCAAGTAGCAATAACAGTTCTCAAAACATGTTCAATGTCTGGATTAATCTGCTATCTGGGCAACATTGTCTCTCTATTAAAATAATTCCTAAAAATCATAACCTCAAGTATTTGTGAGCACTTGCAGAATAAAACCTAATGAGCATGAATAAAGCCATTTGAGCATGAATGCATGTGTAACATATGCCTTTCACCTTCGCCACCCACTTTACTCAGATAAGATGCTCTCACATGCCTAATTTTGATCATTGATAGTGGTTTCAATGAAGGAAGGCAAATGAGAGGTGCTCAGAATAGTTACAGTGGAACAGATTTAAAGTTCAAGCTATTGTCTAATATTTCTATTTTGGGGTTTTTCAGGCTGTATCAAAATTGTTACATTTGTAATCATGATCTCCTTTATATAACATGTGAGTCACTGACAAACATTTTGAACTACAGATAGATGTAGTGTAACAGGTAGTACAACATTCGAGTTTTCAAAACTTGAGGATAATCTCCAAATGATACAGAGTGAGGACAGTGTGACCTAGCAAGGCCAAATGCATCCTGTAGCTGGATCACTGCATCAATGTGTTGTAAGCACAATGCAGAGCAGTCATCACTACAACGTGAGCCTAGTGCTCAATGGAGAGAGAACAGCAGGCAGGCAGAAGATTGTACTGCCTCAGTGACTGCACATTAGCAAGTGGACACCACCGATCACAACTGTTTACTAAATTGCTCTGGATATTTGCTTACTTAGTCACTTATTTTGAAACAATGTTTCAGTAAAGACAAACTTAATTCTTAGACACCTTGAGCTTTTGCTGTCACACTGCCATACTATACAATTTTAGAATGATGTAATTATTCCATGGTTTTGTAATGAACTACAATGCCATGTAAAGAAATGACAAAAGAATGGCAAAAATGTAAAGGGTGCAATTTCGCTTCCACAAAACATTTTTTCATCAAATTCAAATCATAATTTTTCTTTACAGCAGAAACATGGTATTAACTGAAAGTGCAGGATCTTTCCGACAGTTTCTTTGCTTGTTTCAAGGACCTACAAGTGATAAATATTTAATATCAACTTACAGCCAATCACATACAATGTCAGTGTTGGAATGTCTAAAAACCATTCTTCAAAGGGAATTCCACCATTTTTTTTTACATTTTCTGAAAATGTCAGTCCTTGAGATGTAAACAGAATCATTCAGAGTGGTTCAATGTGAAATGGTTCACTGTAGAGAAACCTACAGAGTGGTGAAGATGGGAACCAGGGGTCACAAGGTCTACAGTAAAAATATAGCTGTTTTATTTACTATCCAAAACTACTGGGAACTATTTTGCCTTATAATGCCCTGCATGTCCCCCCTCCATCATGAATGGATTAAAATAAATGCACTGATATAAATATTATGTCAAAACTTTGTCATAAGACTATCATAAAACAATGTGTCAGACATCAAGGAGCTTGTATCTCTTTGATAAAGTTCTCAGAAGTGTACGTCTGTGAAAACTTTGGCTCGGCAAGTTTCTATAGAACGGAGCATTTCACACCACACAGCACTGAATGGCTTTGTTTACATCTCAACAAATAAATCATATAGAATTTTTAAAACATCATTGAAGTAAGTAAGTAAGTTTTAACTTTCAATGTAAGTTAATGTAACTAGATTTTATTCAATGTCATTGGGCCAGCAATCACGTAATTTTGACAGTGTAAACTGCACCTGGCATTTTCAACCTAGGCCAAAAAAGTAACCAAATGTGTGTGACGACTGTGACTTCAATATATGACTGTTATTGCATTATTGTTAAAAAAAGATAGAAAAGTCCACGTTATTTCTCCAACTTAGGGCACTGAATTCTCTGTACAAGAATGTTACATACCCATGGAACAGTCCCTTGTTTTCAGCATCCAAAAGGAGCAAAAAGAGTGAAATTAAAGTGTAACAGCTGTTGAATGCCATTATCTACACTGAGGAAGACCACAGGCCTAGTGAAACCAGCCCAGCTAAAGGCCAATGCTGGGAATAGCTCTCGACGTTACTAAATTACTGTTGCTGAGTATAGTGTGGGCAAGAACTGAGAAAGGATGGGTGCCCTCAAGCAGAAACTTGTTTTTTCTTCACATAGCCAGAAGAAAGTCTGTGTGCCTCATGTTTGAACCTGGTGGGAGAGGAGTAGCCTGCTGAAGAAGGGTCTTGTAATGGAGCACAGCGTGCTTTTACTATATCCACAACTTGAGTTTGGAGTGTGGTACCATGGTGGGACTGGTACTCTAAATGAGAGGTTTCCAACCATCAGGTTACAGACTGTTACTGTGAGGCAGTGGGCAGGGGGGGTTGGTAGCCTGACTGCTGAAATTCACAATTTTATTATAATTACTTTTAAATGAATTAATATAATGGAATTTTATGGCCTAATCAAATGTTCTATAAACGGAAAGGATCATAAACATTTAAATGTTCACAAAACAATTTCAGGTCATCTTAAACTACGAACCTACATCAGGTAGGTTGTACAGGGATCAATGCTGCTACTTTAGTTGACAGCTTGGGCAGGTGAACAATAAAAAAACAAAGAAAGATAAAAAAAAAAAATCCAGAAAATCCAGACAAAACCCATCAAAGACCGGATTAAAAATGATGTCAAGATGAGCATCATTCACTTGAAAATATGGCATCTACAGAAAATTCATGGCCACTGGGGACACCACAATTACTGTGTATCATGTGCGGAAAAAGCCGTGTGATTACTTCACCATTTGAAGAAGAAACATTACCCAACAACAGCAAAATATTGGCTAATTGTGTGCGTCTTAACATCATCACTCACAAACTAACCCTTCATCAGTGGTCAGAAATTTTAATCACTGGACATTTTTGGCTGACAAACTATTCTTGACCCAGTAGTGACACTCTTTTGTTGTTTAAATCTCTAGCAACACTGCAATGGACCAGCAATAGTGTTTGAAAATGGTCCACCAGACAATCACCAGTGTTTCAGTGGTGATCCCTTTCCACTGTTCAACCAGATAGCAGGTGAACGGTGCGAAATATGGGCTACAATCAGTAATTACACAAATAATGAATAATGTACCTACTATACTGTCAACTCAGTGTAAAAGCCTTTAGAAGCATTTAACATTTCAGATGTCAGCTTTGTAACACTGCTGTGATTTCACATTAAACCACTCAGAATGACTGATCAAATCTCATTTAATTATACAGACATTCTGAAAAACCAGTGAAATTCCTCTTTAAGATCTATACAGTTCTTTTTTCATACCTTTGACAAAACACTCCTGGTTGGGTCATGACACCACTTTACTCCTGGTCTACATTAAGCACTTTTCTCCCAAGGATATGTCACAACATTTTTAGAGTGATCTCAGTTTTTAAGAAAGAATTCTTTACAAGGACATCACAAGAAGATGTCAGAGCAGCAGGTGTATAACATACTCAAAAGAGCTCACACTCCTTTTACAGATGCTAAGATTTAACAAGGCCTTTTAGACAAACATGCTCATTCATTAGGAAAGTTATCTTCAACAGACACTACACATCTCTGTTATCAGGAATATCCTTAGCAGAAGTTTTTGAACAGCCTCAAAGAATTTGACATGCTTCTGCGGTTCATTAATCACATCTGAGAGACCAGTCAGAGGTGTGTCACATTTCATTACCTCAGGAACCTTTATGAGAAGATCATGCCCGTTAAGCTGGACTTACTCTGCTCAGCTTATCGTTATGGATTTGAAAGTGATATGAAAGCTTTGGCTCTGGTAACTCTTCCTGGAAAGATGAGTTGTGGATGTGAAAAACATGTTCTGCCTTTGTGAAGTTGACAATTTAGTTCTGGAATCATCAAATCCAAACAAGTTTTTCAGTTCTGTTCAAATGTATGATACAGTAAAGCATTAAACACTGATTTAGCACCAATTAAGGACATGCATTCTGACTAAAGCTGATGTACAAGTACCCTTAAAGGTTAATGAACAAATACTTTAAAACCATGGAAAAGGAACAAAACAACTAAACAACTAATTCTAGGCAATGCGCTCGTGTTCAGGCACTGGTGTTTCATGGTAATATAATATAATATAATTTAAGTATCTAATCACGAATATGAGTAAAACTCACATTTTACATCCCTGTTAAAGCATAAATCAGAGTTTTACTGAACTGACAGCCTGTATATTTTCTTCGGTTCTCATAATGGAATGTCACAAATATCCGAACAGTGATTCCAGTATTCGAATACTGGCATCTGTAGCAGTTAAGAGAAGACTCAAGCATCTGTGCACATCCCTGCATCAACAGCTATTGAAGTGTTTAAAAAGATATAGGAGATATTCTAGCACTATCTATACTGAATAAAAATATGAACACAACACTGCAACAGAATTATCACATTTATCTGACATGGCCACTGTTTGCCTGTAAAAGCGCATTTTTCCGTGTTTTTCTTTAATCAAATTGCTGCAAAATGGGAATAAAATCAATATTTTTGCATTTATATTTTGTGTAGTATGATATGGAAAATAAGTGCTTTTTTTAATAATAATACTTTTTGTCAGACAGTGATGAAAGGTGTGCTACAAGGCCAACTTGCATGTACTGTTGTCGATAACCATCAGCAGATGACAATATGGCTATATAATTGTTTGGACAATTTTGCTATATAGGCAGGGGTCTGGTCCAAAAATATGTGTTTTGCAAGAATTTGGGCTTAAAAGATTAAATCTATTTGATGACACTGGCTTTAGCTGCTAACATGCACAAATATAAGTGTTTTACATATCTTTAGAAGTTTGCAAAGTTCTTTGGTACTTGATAAATGAAATACAGAACACCTGTCTGCTTTTAGTGCAGTGTAACTTTAGCAGTAGATGGTAGAGTATACATGTCTGTGTGTACGTGTTGCACCAATGAGTTCTACTTCAATCACCTTAGCAGGGGTAAAGCTCAGCGGGCTGGAATAAGTAGGATGTCCTCTGATGTGTCTGAAATACTTACATTCCACGTCAGCAACGAACTGTTAACTATTTGATCCCCGCTAACCTAATCTTATTTGATGTTAAGCTACTAATTACTGCTGGGTTACTATCTTCCCTACAGCTACATGAAGAACAGGTAAGTTATTATGACAATATAAATAACCAGACTTTTAACTTTGAACAAAGTCCTTTTAAACCTACAAAAGGTAGGCTTATTCCCTCCTCTTGACCTTCTTTATCTCTCTTCTTTTTCTCTCTTTCTTTCAGACACACACTGAAAAGGATACTGTGGCTTGTTAGTGAACATGAGGAGGAAGTGTAGCCGAGTCCAAAGCTCTGGTGCTGTCTCTAGTGTCTTGGCACAGTTCTACCCTGTCTCATTTGATAGCCTCATGGAAAAAGGCCAAGAGGAGTCTCCAACCAACCTGCCTGAAACAGAGGGGACGTGTTTTGACTGGTGTATGCGGTCAGGACACAAGGGAAGAAACATGTCTGCCTGGCTGAAGGATCTTATCTAATAGCCATGAGTAATCAGTGGCTTATTTTAGCATGTGAATATGTTGCACGTCAGATTAAAAGTGTGATTCACTCAAGAGCTAGTCCTATCATATGCAGTGCACAGAGCCAAGTGAATTAACACTAACGTTGTGGAACAGATCTTAAGTGATGGCAATAAGCGTGGTTTATATAACAAAAAATAACACAGTACTAGGAGACTACACGATATGTGTCATGATACTTTGTTTTTTTTTTTGAGGTTTGTGAAAAAAACAATTGTACCAGCAAAGCAGTAGAACCACATGTAAATAAGCTAAGAATCCATCTATAATGCATTTGCAAAAAGGAACCATTTGCAAAGGAACAGAAGAATAAAAAATAATAAATGAACTAATAAAATTTCAGTAGAATAGCAGAGTGGGCTGATATTCCATCAGCTACTTGTTACTATCTAGTTTATGCAGCTGCTACAATGTGTTAGGTTTTTTGTTGTTGTTGTTATTAATAGGTTCTCTAAATGTGGTATTAATTAAAGTAATAAGCCATGAGGGCCTTACTTTGCAGTGATTTTATCACAGGTAAGCATGTAATTAACCTTCTTTACCTGTGATAAGGGCCCATGATTGCATACTGCAGTAATTTGAGCTTTTTACTTGATCTCATATTAATATAAACATATACTATAACAGTGTTTCACTTGAAAAGCACTTTTTGCTCACCAATTTAGCAGCCTAACTACAATGCTTACTTCCAATAGTACCTCTATGTGATTTCCAGTTTTATATTAGCACCAAGCTTGCAGTGCTGTGCTTCTCTTTTCACATGAGAATTTCAAATGGCCCTCTACTTCCTACATAATGCATTACATAGGAAATAAAATACTGGCACCAGGACCCAGTTAGTGGATAATATGAGATTCAGCCATGTGTGTACAATTCAATACTGCAAAAATAGTATATTATTTGGGCGGAGAAGCAAGAATTTCATAACGTACATTATGCTTTATGTAACTAGAGAGAGATTTGAGATTCAGCCTAGGTTCAATGCTACTTAAGGCAGATCTGACTAAACAGATATCTGAAGCATGTAAGACATTTAAGTGACATATTTTTATTTTTTTATATACCAGTTTTTACAGTGAATCATTTTTTAGATATTTTTAGCCTGTGATCCAAGTTCTAATTAAGAAAATTAGTCCCCAATCCCTCAGTTTAACCCTTCTCTGCACCCCTCCTAGTGGGCATTCCACTGGTGGAAATAAAATGATTAAATTTATTATTTTTTCTATGTCATAAAATGGTTTAGTGACCATTCTGTTGACAGAATGAAAATATATTCATTTATTTTAATGGAATATAATCAAATAAAAATGATTTCTCTTCATAACTCTGTTATCATATTAACTAGGACACTGTTGTCTCTCTGTGTGTGAAATGCTGTAATTCTGTGTTGAGCTGATGAGGTGTGAAATGGTAAAGGTGAGGCAAAGACCATCTTAGCCATGTGGCCATTACATGGGCAGCTTTCCATATATATATATATATATATATATATATATATATATATATATATATATAAATAAACACAATATGCCACAATTTTAAAAAAGCATTTAAACATAATAAAAACACTTGATTTGCCTAATGGTTTATGAAGATAAAAATCCACCATACAAATATATTCCCTCAACCTTACTGAACACACAGTTCCATTAAAAAACCACCAAAACAGGCATAAATTGCATTCTATGACCACTGTGAATAGGGGTTAAACAAACCAGGATCGTACTTCATCTATCAATACACTGGTCTATGGTCTATGTCAAATCAAATCAATTAAAATCACATTTATTGTCACATCACATTTACACAGGTGGAAAGTGATGCATAGCTCCCTTTTAGAATTTAAATACAAAAAATACATAAATATCTAAGAAGAAAAAATATATATAAACACACTGACACTGTGAGCAACCCAACAGACAAAGATGACTCCACTAACGGCACAAAGGTTTTTAGTGACTTATGGCATTAATAGGATATTCAGTTGTTGTGAGGAGCTCATAGGTGTACATATATTGAATACCTTACAGCAGCTTTAAAAGAGACTCCACCAATGAGATTTTAGGATGAGAACGTTTCATTTTATAACTCACTTTTTTATCATGATTGCTGTTGTTTAGTGTTCCAGAAGTTCTGATGATGCCTATGATATACTCAGAAAAGCATACTGTGGTGTAACTTGTCTCACGATAACTATAATATAATGTCACACTGCCCAGCCACAGGTGACAACATTGCTCACGAAGGGGAGAGGAGAACAATTGAACTCCATACCTGCGCATTCATTTCCACCATACATCTCCATGCTTTCTTTTATAAACATTTCTAGTTTAACTCAAACAAGCAACCAGTGAAATGTTTCAGTTAAAACAAAGCACAATATGCTTTTGGCTTATAAAGGAACATGGCTTGGTGACCAAGCTTGATGCACAATGGTGCTGTGATGAGGTGAATAAAATTCTTTTAAATTATTCTCTTTAGCATGTAGCTTAGCTTAAAGCCTCTCTGAATGTCATAAAAAAGCCAAGGACAGTCTTGTGACCAGCAACTAGCCTATGATATATAGCTGACAAGTGAAGTGTAAAAATGCTACTTACATGCACATTACAGGTTAAGGAAATGTCAGAACTGTTTCTAGCACTACATATATCTTTATTCACTTTAAAATTGTTATATTTAGCCCTAACCCTAACTATTCTGCTCTCTGGTAGGACACTCAACTGTAGCACTAAGGCATTTTTTTTATTTAATGTACAGGGTCATGCTTCTCTTACAATTATGGTTCTCTTTCAGAACTCAAGAAAAAGTTCATTGTACCATCTCTGCATGGGCCAAGGTTACTGTCTCACCAATTATGTGAAAAATTCTCTTTTTAGGCATCTATATTTTTGAAGGCTGTGATACACACAAAAAGTGAAAGGAAATGTCCTACTGTGGATTCTCACATCACTCAAAACACTGACAAACTAACTTACATAATTAGGGCATAATAATGGATTCAAATTTTGTTTAATATTAAAAAAAACACAAGAGGAAAAACACGACATTCAGACTGTGGAGAGTTCACCACATTGCAGCTCTATACAAACTTTTGATTCACTTGGAAAATGATTATGTATCATAAAGGATAAGGTACGTTTGTACGATTTTTCCTCTTCCTCCAAATGTAGTAAAAAGGATATGTTTGGTGTCTGAACTTTGCTTCTTTAGTTTTGCACTGGAGCAACAAGGCCAACAAATAATGGAATCACCAACATGAGCACCAATTGGCAAAGTGCAAACTGGATTCCAAAAGGCCATCACTCAATGTGTTGTTCACCATCATACAGTATCGTACAACAAATAGTACACAACACAAGACGCAACAGAGCTGATAAACATTGCATTTATTTTACACTTTCCTTGTATAGATTTAATTGAATATAACTTTCAGAATTTATCAACTTATCACATGTGGTAACAGCATATTAGCTCTTCCTTCACTGTTTTTAAATTAAAAGATACAAGGTAAAAAAAAAGAGGCTGCTAATGATAGCTGAGGTAACAGATCATTAGCATTTATCTGTTTATCTAAAGGACTTGAGAATGACTGCCATTTGTGGTGTAAACTTCAAGCCATATGACATCTATTATGGCTTTTTCTGGTCTCATTTAACACGGATATGGTAAAATGCTGAGTGGTACGTTGTGTAGCTTGGAGAAGCTGAATACTACTGAGAGCATCAGTGCAGAAAGTTAGCGCTGACATGTGCACCTTCATTTTAGAAAACTGTGCGATGTGATGTAGAGTGATGTACCTGGTGTGTGATAGCCTAATACTATATAAAATGGACAAAATACATTGCCTAGCCAAACCCAGCAGGAGCATCCTAAAGCCTTTTTTTGTAATTTTTTGCAATACTTTTCCTTGATCAGTGAAATTTGGGGTAAATGGCAAACTGTATATTTAATATCTTGCTGAACTTTCTGACTACTAAACTGTCTAACTACTAAAACAGCAGTAAGGCTCCCATCTAAAATCTTGCTGGAAAAGAACCTGGATCAGGCTGATGACCTCAGTTCATCAAGGTCAATTTAAAATACAAAGATTGCAATGTGGTTGGACAAGGCTGCTCTCAAGGTTTGGGGGTTAGCACCATGACACTACTGTAGCATAGACATAATCTAGGATTTCTCAGAAACAATATCATCCATTGGAAGCCACTAACAATTGAAAATAAACCATGGGACATATGATATCCATTTACACTTTTGGACATGGAGGCTAAACTAAACCAGACAGGAGTAAACACACAGTGGTTATACAAGACTGTAAACTGACATGCAAATCATTGTAAGGGAAAATACAGCCTGAAGAAAGCTTCTTTTTTCAGACCTACCACTATTTTACCTTTCCGAACATTACATAGATAACTCAAAAGATGTGTGTAGGCTCACTGGTTGTTTTAGATATAAGCTTTAATAAAATGGCAATATGTGTGTTGCAGACATTGAGACCCCTGGCTCCTAAATAAGTCAGTAAGTTTCTCTACTACACACTTTACACCACACCACTCTGAACGACTGCTTACATATTATCCATTCTATTATGCAGACATTTAAAGGAATACGAAATTCTTTTTAAAGGACATATATTGCCACAATTACACTAGATGACAGTCTGTATGCTGTGATCCGGTGTGTGTCGCAGTGTGTGCTTTTTTCTGGGCCATAATACAGCTGACCATTTACAACAACAAACTCATCTCAAACTGCACAGCCTCAAGTCAAGTTTCCCTCTTCTGTGAAAAGGCCATGACAGGCATGTTCTGTTAATACTTATCTGTTCATGAGTCCTTGACCTCCTCAAATTGTAAACATTTTTTTCCCCTTTTACACCGGCACTCCAAGACTGGGAGAGTTTTGTTGACAGTGGGGCCCTGAGATAAGCACAGAATGAACCTGTTCCAGCCTGTAATGTCCTCCGCAGTTGACTGCTTCCTCCTTCGACCCCCTCCTCTCTCCCCTTGCGGCCCCTTGCTGGCACAGTTAAGACATCCGTGGACCTCCTTGGCCTGGCTTTGGACACAGACATGACTGGTTCCAGTCCAACCTGCACTACAACTTTTAAAAGTATAAGCAGCAACTTCACAGCAACAAGGTGGTGAGCTGGTTTCTCGATTTGCTATAGAATTCAATGAACAAGCTGGAAGTGTAGTCAATGATATGGACACAAGAGCTTGTAGTCATATATTTAAAGGGGGAAAAAAGTTTTAAAACACATTATCTATGTCATTGTTAACCCATTAACCCTTTAAGACCAAATGCACATTAACCCAGAAAAGCTGAGCTGAGTATTATTTGCCCACTAGAAATGCAGTATACATTAATGGTCAGTTGCTATATTTTTACATATATTTATTTTTTTTATTTGCTTGATTAAATAAGTAATTAGGTTGGTTTGTCAATGCTTGGAAGTAGATCACTTCATGACATTGTTGAAAGTTATACATGCTCTGCGGAGATCACTTCTACGCATTTTACTGCATAATGACTGTCTATATTGGGAAAAATATATAAAATATGGTCTGTGGAAAAGGTATGGAAAATAAACAGAAACTGTGCATTAAATTTTAAAAAAAGATGCCATATTTAAGTGTGCTCCCAGTAGAGGATTGATAAGTTATTTTCACTTAGAAAGTCAAAAAATATGGTCAAAGACCATTTTGAATTTAATGCCTGCAACATGTTCCAAAGAAGTTGGGACAGGGGCAACAAAAGACTGGGAAAGTTGAGGAATGCTCAAAAAACACCTGTTTGGAACATTCCACAGGTGAGCAGGTTAATTGGAACAGGTGAGTATCTTGATTGGGTATAAAGGGAGCATCCCTGAAAGGTTCAGTCACTCACAAGCAAGGATGGGGCGAGGTTCACCACTGCGTGAACAAATAGTCCAACAGTTTAAGAACAACGTTTCTCAACGTGCAATTGCAAGGAATTTAGGGATTTCATCATCTACAGTCCATAATATCATCAAAAGATTCAGAGAATCTGGAGAAATCTCAGCAAGTAAGCGGCAAGGCAGAAAACCAACATTGAATGTCCGTGACCTTCGATCCCTCAGGCAGCACTGCATTAAAAACTGACGTCATTCTGTAACGGATATTACCACATGGGCTCAGGAACACTTCAGAAAACTATTGTCATATATCAACAACACCCAGGAACGTCGCCAGCTTCTCTGGGCCCGAGCTCATCTGAGATGGACTGATACAAAGTGGAAAAGTGTCCTGTGGTCTGACGAGTCCACATTTCAAATTGTGTTTGGAAATCATGGACGTCGTGTCCTCCAGGCCAAAGAGGAAAAGGACTGTCCGGATTGTTATCAGTGCAAAGTTCAAAAGCCAGCATCTCTGATGGTGTGGGGGTGTGTTATTGCCCATGGCATGGGTAACTTGCACATCTGTGAAGGCCCCATTAATGCTGAAAGGTACATACAAGTTTTGGAGCAACATATGCTGCCATCCAAGCAACGTCTTTTTCAGGGATGTCCCTGCTTATTTCAGCAAGACAATGCCAAGCCACATTCTGCACGTGTTACGACAGCATGGCTTCATAGTAAAAGAGTGTGGGTACTAGACTGGCCTGCCTGCAGTCCAGACCTGTCTCCCATTGAAAATGTGTGGCGCATTATGAAGTGCAAAATACGACAACGGAGAGCCCGGACTGCTGAGCAACTGAAGTTGTACATCAAGCAAGAATGGGAACGAATTACACCTACAAAGTTTCAACAATTAGTGTCCTCAGCTCCCAAACGCTTATTGCGTGTTTTTAAAAGGAAAGGTGATGTAACACAGTGGTAAACACGCCCCTGTCCCAACTTCTTTGGAATGTGTTACAGGCATCAAATTCAAAATGAATGAATATTTGCAAAAAACTATAAAGTTTATCCATTTGAACATTAAATATCTTGTCTTTGTAGTGTATTCAACTGAATATAGGTTGAAAAGGATTTGCAAATCATTGTATTCTGTTTTTATTTATGTTTTACACAACGTCCCAACTTCATTGGAATTGGGGTTGTACTATTTTGACTAGTAATTAAATAAATTAAAGGTAGACTCACACACACATACACACACACACACACACACACACACACACACACATATATATATATATATATGTGTGTGTGTGTGTGTGTGTACATACACACTGAGTTTAACGCTGAAGCACCCTCTCTTCCTATATGCTTACAACAATGATCCTCCCAGTGCAAGCGAGGCAAGGGGGTAAAAAGTGCATATACACAGTTTGAATGTGAGGAAGTGTGACACTGGAGGACTGTGTGGCAAACAAACATTTGCAGCCGTCCGTCTGCATCCCTTCTTTTTAAGTGCCTTCCCCAATATTTCAGCTTTGAAAAAGTATCCACATCCTCCTTTCCTGTTTCAGCAGTTACGAGTTGAAAAGGCTGATAATGGCCTTGTGATGTTACTCTGCGGAGGAACATTAAGGAGGCAGACAAAAGCTGACTGTGCAACCACAACAACCATTCCTAAGACACTTTGTTTAAAAGGAAGCTTCTGAATGAAAAATGCAAGACTATTTGCTTTCAGTAAGCATGTTCATTGTTATCAAGATTCAGCTGCACAGCTTCAAAAGCTTTAAATCCGAAGCTGATGGTGCTTTCTAATCTAAGTTTCAGTTAAGATGGCTGTTGTTAGTCAAAAAATGCAGTGGAATGAGTAAGCTCTGTTGAGCTTGCTTGAGCTATTGTATGATTCCAAGTTAGAGATATTGCATAAAATGCTGGTTGTAATGCATTTCAATTACTATAAGATTGAAAACGAAGATAGTTTTGAAAGGCTGGAGTCTTAAAAAGTTGTGCAGGAAATAGCACCGACCCAGCTGTTTTCTTTGAGACTGGGAAAAGAGATCCAAGTGTTTCATGTTATCAAATCAAATAAATCCAGATACATCTGTTACATTATATCTTATAATACAGCTCACAAATCAACTTTAGAGCAAAATCCTTATTTCTTCCTGACTTCATTGCTATAAGTCACACAAACCCAGATTTCAAAGATAGTGCGTGTTTCTTCTAGTTTATAAGGTCAGATCATTCAACGTCAGAGCACAGAAAGCAGTTTTACAAGTTCCCCATGCAGTTCTATTCATTCCAGGCTATAAATTACAGGCTATGTTTAAATACACGTTTCACAGATACATTCATTGCATGTGACAGGGCATTGCAGGCTTGGATAGCTAAGGGAAGAAACGGTGACACTTCTACATGTATTAGATACGAAAAGAAATAGGGAAAGGGGCTCCGCGGGGACCGGGGGGCACTCACAGGCCTTCGGTGCTCTTTGATCCTCACTGTGTGGCGAGGCAAGAACCCAATCATTCTTAATCACATAAAGTTAACAGACCATGGCCTGGTATTTAGCTTTATGTTTCTTTTTTTTTTACAGGCTTACTAGCGCCAGCTAGCAGAGCAAGCCCCCGTTGAGGTGGGGTCGGATGGGCAGGTGCCAAATCTCTGCCTTTAAAACCATATCCACTTAGGTACCCAAAGAGCGAAACAGCATTTTCAACAAAGGTGAGCAGAACTCCAGGTGGAGGAAAGCTCCACCAAAAGGAAAAAAAAAGAACTAAGGAAAAGGTACAGACTTCATTTATCTATGGCCCCCTCAATGCCTTACATTGTACACAAGTCTTTCAGTCAATAATGAAGGCTAAATACCACTTACGACAGCGAATGAAGCATAATCGGCATAGTGAGGTTTCAGAAGGGGGCCTTTGATCTCGAGAGCAGAGCATGGTTTTCTGAGCACAGATAGCATCTGTAGGCCTGCAGTGAAGGACAGATAAAGTAATGTGAGTAGAGTGGTGTTTTTTGAGGTTCTTCAGGCCTGGCAGAGTTTGGCATCCATGACACCGAAGCCCTGTGATTAACCACTGAATAAGTATAAGTGGACAAATGTCTCCATTATTAGACTGAGGCAGACTTTGATCATGACCATGTTGATCCAGATGGGTCTATCACAAATGCTCATTTTAGCTATCACCTGTCTGTATTAGGAGGGAGGTCAAATTGGGATATCTATAGTGCAACTCCCAACATGACTCCAAATATTTGGTGAACTGAGGATTGTTGAGATAATCTGTTATGTTGATGGATAAGCTTGAGGATTTATCAGTTAGTGCAGATTACTCTTGGTCCACCATAGAAGAAAAAGTAAGGTGTGCCTTACACTGTCAGAAACCACATAACCACATAAGCAAGTTTACAAAAGATGAATTAATAACACCCTATTCATGGTTCTGAGTGGAGAAGTGCTGTAAACTTAACTGCCGTTGACAAGTACAAATCTGCAATGTCTGCAGTTTTTACATGCTTGCTAAGTAACAATTCTGGAGCGTATAACCTTCTATAACTTGCCGACCTCAGAGCTACATCAGTAATAGTAGTCCTGTTTGAATCAACAACACACTAATGTAATAACAAAACTGGGTAACAGAAAACGACACATCCATTTTTTTTCTTTTTTGCAACCTGAAAACAAAGCCAACAGCTAAAGAGAACTTAATTTGAACCCTTTTTCCTTGATCCTCATGACTACTGGAATCCACATTATTTTGGGGGAAGTTACCAATAATAATAATATCTATAATTTTAGACCACTTTTCATGGCAACTCTAAAGACAAGTGACAAAGCTTAAGAGTAATATAAGAAATTATGAGCATTCATTTAAAATCATATAAGGCAAATGCAGATTAAATTAATGAGATAAATATACATATAGAATTTTTAACAAAAGTTAAATACAAAAGAAAATACATTTTCAAGTGTTTCTTAGAAGTGATCACTGAGCTTGACTATCTGATAAAAGTTCCACAGTTTAGAAGCCAAAAACAAAACAAAGGATGCCTCCACATGTTTTTAACGTACTTGCAGAAGGCCAGTATCTGCAGATCTAAGCTCACGTGTTGGAACATAAACAAACAGGCATTCTGTGATGTAAGTGGGTGCGAGATCATTCAGAGCCTTAAAAATTAAAAACAGCAAACCTTTAAAAACTATCCTAAAAGACAGAGGTAGCCAGTGACGTTCTTTCACAGCAGGGGATCCGAGCTGCTGCATCTTGAGTTGTAAAGGATGTACTGTTTTCTTAGCCCTGTAAGAAAAGCATTACAGTGATCAACTCTGCTTGTAACAATAGCATTAACACGTTTCTCAGCATCACTCTGACATAGAAAAGCATGAACTTCAGTGTTTCTCAAATGATAAAGTTCCGAAGTTCTAAGATTACACCCAGATTTCATATGAAGCAAAAAAGACCAGCATCCCATAACGCATTTTTCTCTACATTTTAGTAACATGCATCAGTACTTAAGTTAGGAAAGGAAAATGAAATATCCTGAAAGTATCTCTTACAAGGCCGTGTGTTTTCTGTCTCGTTATGCAGTGTTTAGTAAGTTGACTGAACTCCTTTTACTAGCCTGAAGTTAGTCTATATGCCATTTAGTTACACAATGTGTTGTTATTGTTTGGAAGTGTGGTGCCTGCCACGTAATCCTGACATAAACTCGCAATGATGTTTCAATCTGGGCTATTTAGGGTAATTTGCAGAACTTACACAGATTCTTTATCCCACACAAATCAGCCAGTCAGTCATGCAAAAATTACATTACTTCCTCTGGCAAAACTAATCCAGCTCAAATAGTGCTTTAGTCATCACAGTCTGAGCCAAGTGTATGATGGTTTAGGTCTTCAGTTTGCAAGATGCTAATTCCTACTGCACACTTGAACATGGTCTCACTATCAGTGTTGCTGTTAACGCAGTACAAAGTAACATGCTGTAATAATGTGATCACTTCTTCTTCTAGCAAAGTAGTGTTAGGCATTACAGTTTAAATTCTTGTGATCATGTTACAGTTGCGGACTTATTAACAATTCCGTTACTTCTATGTCTCTAAAAGAGCAATATTAATTGCATGTGATGCATTTAAAACATACATTCCCTTTATTTAGATTATTCAGATTATCCGTACCTGTGCTAGTATGCAGCGCAACGTGAGGGAAGCATTGTAAACTCAGCAAACAATCTGTCAAAGCATCTAATCATGTTAATATGAAACTGATGGACAAAGATCCTCGAGTTGATGAAGAGAGGGACCCAGCTACACAGACCATACTGGATTTTCATCCAGAAACAGCTCTGTAAGCTTTGCATTTTACTCTAAGAGATTTTCTTTTGAGGCAGCTACTTCTTTGGACTACTGACTAGTTTCCAGGTTTTCAAACTGTAGTAATTTCAATTTAAGATGTAGAACGCTGTGCTTGATTGTCTTAACTGGCTGTTTTGTAAGTACTGAAATGACTACTGAACTATTTCTTGTACTTTCCAGATGGTATAGTTTTTAGAGAGTAACAGACTAGGTAATGAGTGGTAAGATTATTTTTTCTGAAAATATTAAGTAATCTCATTGTAGTTTGAGAACAGTAATTTGTAATATATATATATATATATATATATATGTGTGTGTGTTTTGAGTAAGTACCCCAAAACTGTTCACTGAGTATACTCCACTGTCCAAACTCGTCAATGGAACGCACTTCGGAAACGTTCGGATTCTCAAACATAGGAACAATAGGAAGATTAAAGCGATTGGAAAACTTAAAACCTCAATATTTGTTGCTTTTTAGCTTTTGACTTGGTTCTATTGACTTAAATTAAAAGTAGGTTTACTCATTCTCCTGTAAAGTCATCATTTTGGAGGTGTGAGGTTTTCTTCCGACAAGTGATATGAAGAACATAAAGAGCTGAGGAACAGTTAAGCAAAATATCAATATAATGTTTAAGTGGCTGTTTCTTTGTGTTTGACCAAAACAATCTCTCATCACAGACATTAAATTCACTTAAAAAATTAAATGACCCTTATTAATCCTACAGTGGGGAAATTTCACCTTCACGTTTAATCCATCCGTGAAGTGAAACACCACATACACATGAGTGAGCACACACACACACACACACACAC
Source organism: Pygocentrus nattereri (assembly GCF_015220715.1). Classification (NCBI taxonomy): domain Eukaryota; kingdom Metazoa; phylum Chordata; class Actinopteri; order Characiformes; family Serrasalmidae; genus Pygocentrus; species Pygocentrus nattereri. The sequence continues at coordinate 31,250,685 of NC_051217.1, read as the reverse complement.
TAGGGGGCAGTGAGCACACTTGTCTGGGGCAGTGGGCAGCCCTATCTACAGAGCCTGGGGAGCAGTTGGGGGTTAGGTGCCTTGCTCAAGGACACCTGAGTCACGTACTGTCAAGTCCGGGGATCGAACCGGTGACCTTCCGGTACTGCCCCATAAGCATATGCTTGGTTTGCACCAGTTGCTATATTTCCTAAGCATTTTCAAATGTGAGTATTAATCTGGATTCAAAAACTTGGCCACATAAATATATCCATTAGGGTGTAAAAAAAACAGCATTCTTACTGAGAAGTGTGATACATACAGGCTTATTCTAAGAAGTGTGATATATTTAGATTATGAACCCTATAATCTATGGAGATAAAGCTGTGCAACAATCCCTCATTGTCTTGAACAGCAATAAACTACAATGCCTGTGCAAAAGTCTTCACTAGGCACCTTGGTTACAGCCTACACTCTGCTGTGCCCGCCAGTGCCATGTGTAGCACTTCCCCATGAATATGCAAAGGGCCAGATATGCTGCAGTCTGCCCCATTAATAATCTTGTCATTAGACTTGAACGCTCACATTTCCTCTCCAACCTCCTCGTCTTTCTCTCGCTCTCTTAAAAATAAAGACTGCTAAAAGGTTCTTGGGATGTACAGTTCTAGTAAAAAAACTTCTAACTGCTGCAGAGCCTTTACATTATGTGGAGATTATTTACATTGTTTGCAAACAAACTCTTTAAATAACCAAACTATGGAACCAAAAATAGATCTTCTATGGTATCACTTCAAAAGAACTCTTCAAAGGTACCTTTAGTTTTAAGAGTGCAGTTCTTTTTAAACCAGCCATGCCAAGGTCAGATTAGTGGGGTCTTTCAATACAAGCCTTAGCAGTGGTCAACTCTGGCCAAAATGAGAAAAACAGGAAAGTGAAATGGGAATAATCAGAGGGCTCGCTTTCTTCTTTCCTTCTTATTAGGATTCAGCAGCTATAAAATGCAGCAGGATTCCATCTACGCAATAAAGGCTTAGCAACAAGAAGCCTAGCGAGATGCCAATACATTTGGGTGCTGGCCTATGCAGGCTGACCTTGAATAGGCGGGAAACTATCAGCAGCAGTGGGGGGGCGGGCGGTTCGGCTGGACGGCTGACGCAAGGTAGCATTTGCAATCGGGGGGTTTGGGTTTCGGGCCCTCCAGTCATCAATCATGTGGGCCCTATTCTGTTCTTTGACAGCTCACTACAAGGCCTGACATTTAACACTCAGGACCCTGGACCAGCCTCAGCCCCGAAGCCCACAGACTTCAAGCCCTGCAGAAAATTGAAAAGAATGACACTTTTCTCCCCCCCTTGCTCCTTCTTTCTTTCTCCTCATCTAAGTGGTCCAGCTGAAGCAAAACAGATACAAATTAATAATTCCCATCTGTAATAGTTCAATTTTGGCCAAATGGTTCCCTTTATCCAGCGCTCTCCCCCTCCTCTCGCTCTCATCCACACACATACACACAAACACACACACACACTCACACACACAAACACAAAAGAGCCAAGAGAAGAAGTCAAGAGGCCTAAAGGCCTATTAAAATACATGAAAGTGTGTTGGCTTGGGGCGTGTGCATGGGTGGGTGGTAGACTGGACCGCTTCAGTGATCCCGGAGAAAGAAGTAACCTTACATCTAAAAAGAGATCATTCCCGAATTTCTTAATTTCCCTGACAACTGTTATCTTAATAATATTTCCCCAAGTGTCAATTTCTGAATGTTCAAGCATAAACCCGGTGAGACCTAAACATCTCTTATGGCCAAATGAGCAGGACTGAAAGCATGGGAAAGTGCTAGCTTCCCCCAGCCTGTGTGATCTAATTTGCTCATTTGGGCAGCGTCTGTAGGTGACCATGCGGCAGAGTCTTGCCGTATCCCTTGGCGATAATGTGCTGAACAAATATAGTCGGTATTTACAGTGATATTGTGGGAGCTCAGTGGCATGCTTTGAAAGAGCCTTGTCAGAATGTCACTGCAAAGTTTACTCATCTAATATAGCAAAAGCCTTCATTTAAATAAGCCTAGCAAACTAAATCCTCTTGTACAAAGTAAAAAAAACATTTCTTTTAGGAGTATTTTCCAGACTAGCATGAAACAAAATTTTAAATTATCACATTAAATTATTCGGTAACTGTTTTTTATTCCAATAATGATATATTTTTATTTAATTTTTATGTTATTCTATTTTTCCCCATTATTTGTCATTATAGCTAAAGTTTTATGGGATTACATTGAAGTATTTTATAGTATAATATTTATTGCAAAAAAGTATTCATTTTAAATCATTGTTTTTATTATAATTTTATTATTGTAAATATATTTCTACTTTAGTGCATATTTATATTCCTTTTTATTTATAGATTTTATTTTTTTTTAAAACTTAATTGTGATTAGAGACTTAAGCTGGTTTTCATCTCGCTCAGCAGTAAATGAGCTTATGGCCTCAGGCCCTGCAGTTGGCTCTGGCGTTTTATAGGTCACTGGGTCACTCTAAATAGATTAATATCCTAAAAAGACAAAAACAGACAGACAGTACGATGCAGAGGCAGACAGTATGATGTGCTGAGAGGACAGGTGTCTCACACACACACACACACACACACAAGCGTTTAGCACTCCATTGGTCTACAGCGATTTTTGAAATGTCACCCATCATCTACTGAGCTAATTGCATTAAACTGTCCCTAATCACGGCATAAGCCCCGTGGCCCACACAGTAAGTGTGCATTTGTGTTTGTATGTGTGTTTTGGGGGGAGGGGGGGGGGTGGGATGGGGTATATGTGTGTATGTTAAGCCCCTCCCCTCCACTGCTCCAAAAACTAGGTCAGAGACACATGACCTATGGTTACAATGTCACCAAAGTGGACAGAGCACAGGCTGTCTGCTGCTGTTATTGCGTACACACATACACGCACAAGTACACATGGGAAAATGTGTTTCTGGATCACATGGACAAAGCCTGTGGCGTATAAATTCTTCCCCGCCTGCCCTCTGTTTGGTTATCTGCGGGGAATTTGCTTGTGGACGCCGATAGCATCTCGTCGCTGCCAGCGCAGTCCATTCATACTCGTATGTTCGATGCTTGATGGCTTCTTTTAGACTCCTTCAGCCTCTGAGATAGACATTTCCTCTTTTATCTCTCTATGCTCCACAAGCCGAATACTAAACATGCCTCAAGACAAACCAAACGTCTTAACTGCACAGCCGGCTGGTATTGTTCACTTTCGCCATTGTGCATGCTCTTCAAGATTCCGAGGACAACCTCACGGCAGCTAAAACACTGGCTGACTGTACAGGCCTAGCTGTTTGAATCTGGTCTGTCTCAGTGCCCTTAGCGGCTAACTGAAAGATTTGTTCTTTGACAGCAGCTAGTTTTACAAATCACATCTGCTTCGTGTTGTATTTCTTCACCCTATGCTTTTATTTCATACAATACAGTACATTATAATATGTATTATTATTTGATATAGTTCTATAGCACTTTAATTAAAAAAGAATCAAATTATTTTAAATGAATCAAAGATCATGACATAATAAAACTGGTCTATTTATTTAATATTGATATTAATACCAAAAAACAAAACAAAAAAATATTCAGGGAAAATTTTGTTAGGTCCCCTAGGTGGTGCCACAGAGAGACATCAATGAATCTTCTGTGCCCTGAGGACACATAAAGCCACACACACACACACACACACACACGCACACACACACACACACACACACACACACACACACACACACACACTGCTTGGCCTGGTTCAGTGATGATGTAAACTCCCCCTTCCTTTTTTTCTAAGAATGCTTCATCAGATCATGCCTGTCCCTGAGTCTCCCCATCCACAGTGTACAAGCACCACCATATGGCTGCGTCTTAAAACCTGTGTGTGGAGGCTTTACTGATGGGCCGGACAGAGCCAGCAGGCCGAGGGAGAGGATAGGAGGAGAGAAAAAGGGGTGAGTAGAAGGGAAAAACTCATCAAATGTTCAGCCTAGATACTGTCATCGGGTCAGAGTCCAAGCGGGATGATATTTCACACAAGGAGATTCTTGCACTGGAACAGAGCAGGTGTCAATGGCTCTCTGTAATAAAACTTCATGCACTCTCACAATGCTTTAGGTTCATAATGAAGGGAGCAACATATAAAAGTGTGCAATAGTTTGAATAGCCCTGGACAAATGATATGTTTTGTTGAGAGAAAAGAAGTACCAATCTTCTACAGGAAACTTAAATATGGCATTTTCTTGCAAATTCTAACAATGAGACATATGATATAATTTACATATAAAATGTGTCAATGTTTGCGTGGGCCAAATTTTATAATTATTTTTTTTTCTCACTATACGTTAATAATAAAGCAATATTTTTCAAAATAGTGATCCTCAACTTTGAAATGTAATTCCAAACTTTTGAATGCTAGTGAATATAGAAATGTAAGTACATAAATGTAACCACGCTGGGGTGGTCAATATGGCAAAAATACAATGCCACAATAATTTCACAATGCATGATATACACTAGGTTGCCAAAAGTATTCACTCACCCATCCAAATCATTGAATTCAGGTGTTACAATCACTTACCTGGCCACCGGTGTATAAAACCAAGAACCTAGGCATAGAAGCAGAATGACAGCAACTCAGCCACGAAGTGGTAGGCCATGTAAAATGACAATGGATGCTGAGGTACATAGTGCACACAGGTCACCAACTTTCTGCAGAGTCAATCACTACAGACCTCCAAACTTTATGTGACCTTCAGATTAGCTCAAGAGCAGCGTAGAGAGCTTCATGGAATGGGTTTCTATGGCCAAGCAGCTGCATTCAAGCCTTATATCACCAAGCGCAATGCGCAAAGCGTCGAAATGCAGTGGTGTAAAGCGCCACCACTGGACTCTAGAGCAGTGGAGACATGTCTCTGGAGTGAGGAATCACACTTCTCCGTCTGGCAATCCGATGGATGGGACTGGGTTTGGCAGTTGCCAGGAGAACGGTACTTGTCTGACTGCATTGTGCCAAATGTAAAGTTTGGTGGAGGGAGGATTATGGTGTGGGGTTGTTTTTCAGGAGTTGGGCTCGGCCCCTTAGTAACAGTGAAAGGACCTCTTAATGCTTCAGCAGACCAAAAGATTTTGGATAATTTCATGCTCCCAACTTTGCGGGAACAGTTTGGGGATGGTTCCTTCCTGTTCCAACATTACTGTGCACCAGTGCACTAAGCATGCTCCATAAAGACATGGATGAGTGGATTTGGTTTGGAAGAACTTGACTGGCCTGCACCTTAACCCAATAGAACACCTTTGGGATGAATTAGAGCGGAGACTGCGAGCCAGACCTTCTCGTCCAACATCAATGTCTGACCTCAAAAATGCGCTTCTTGAAGAATGATCAAAAATTCCCATAAACACACTCCTAAACCTTGTGGAAAGCCTTCCCGGAAGAGTTGAAGCTGTTATAGCTGCAAAGGTTGGGTCGACATCATATTAAACTCTATTGATTAAAAATGGGATGTCACTCAAGTTCATATGTGTGTGAAGGCAGACGAGCGAATACTTTATATAGTGTATATCACAATATTTCTTTTTCAATATTTCATAAACTGAGTACAAATGATCACTGTGAGTTCTTAGTTTTTATCAATCTTACAGTTGGTCAGTGTTATGGAAGCACTGACAATACCCACAATATCAGGGTTCAATCAAACGGGAGGCATTCCCCAGTTGAACATATACATAAATAAGTATCCTGTTATCTAAAACTGCAACCCTTTGCACATTGGTTAATGTCATTAATGTCATTATATCACCTAAGATGATATAACATCTACTATCAATGTTTCAATTCCATTCATATTTCAGAGTTCTAATACAACAGATTACAATCTAATACAATACTCTTAAAAACATGATTAGAAAAACATGTTACTTTTGATGCAAGTCAATAGAACCAGATGTTTTTCTATGTCATAACATTTACGCACAATGTACAGGACAATAGGCACTTCCAAATTATGTCAAAAAATGACAAAAATGGAGATTTATATATAAATATGTATATATGTATATGTATATAGACAGACAGACAGACAGACAGACAGACAGATAGACAGATAGACAGATAGATAGATAGATAGATATGTTTTTAGTAGATTCCTTTTCTCAATATTTTTTTTTTATCCTAATTCTCATTGATCTTCAAATCTTTGTGTTAATGAGAATCTGGTCACTTAAAATGGAAAATGTCATGAAATGTCAACATATAATCAATTAAATTATTCAAGTTTATTTTACATTATTCAGCCAGGCATCACTGTTTGTCCAAAAAAATTGAAAACATATTCTTTTGCTCATTTTAATTGAGATACCCAGGTAATCTTGTCACACTGTATAATGACAGATGTCAGAACCACATCACCATTTTTTTTCACAATTCATCCACTGTATGGTATGCTTAGAAAATTGTGTTATATCATGATTTATTGTGATAACAGTACCATAACATCATGTCGGCCACAGCACAAAAAACAAGCATGAGCAGAAAAAGACCCATCAGGTTGTGTCTGATGTCATACACTGCGTTTCTAAGCAGGGTGGGAAGCAAAGACACACACCTCTGAAAGATGTTCATCTAGGACCCATTCCCCTCTGCAAATATACACAGCTGCTTGTGGAGAATCCTGGGCTGTGTCTACACAGTCGGGCCTGCGACCTAATGAATGTTTACACAGGCTGATTCCAAAGCGAATGACATCCTCCTGGTTCGGTGGCTCCGGTAGGCCATCAGATGAGCCTTAAACAGCGCCGTGCCAGTAGTTAACAACTACTCACTGATATGACCTTTCAATCCTGAACAACTTGATCTGGTTACTCTGCTCTAAATGGATATGAGGCTGTGGTAACCAGACAATTACAATATATGGTGCAGTGTATGTAGAGAATCAGGTTTAAATGAACTAACTGCACAAAGCTGCTCAACATTGCTGGAAATTTTGATTGTCTTGCTAGAAAAAATTGGATGGACAACAAAAAAAATTCATGAATCATGCATCATGCTAAAGGGTAGATATTTCTGATCATTCATTGTTAGCCACATTAGCATTTTTACCCATATGTCGTACTAAGTATTAAGCATCAGCATATCAATCTTTCTGCCTGTCAGTCTGATACACCCTGGTGAAATGATGTTTTTAATTGATGTTCTAAATGAAAATAAGTTCACACAAAGCAAATAATCACTTATTTTCATAAATTAAAACAAAATCAGGAATCCAAAACTTGATTGGAGTGCTGACAAGTCATTACACCCCTTTACATCTGGTGTTCTTGAGAGCCCTTTAGGATGACACTTGTTTTTAACATTAGGTAAAAACAGCTGCTGAGTTGGCCTAGTTGGCCAAAGAAGCTTTAACTGATATTTGATAGTGTTAAGTAAAAGGAACATGCCACTAGACCAGCCACACTGGATAAGTTTTACCATTGCATTTTTTCTTGATATCATTGTCAATGTAGGCTTATATATATATATATAGTGGCAATGTAGGATGAACGTGCTGTTTGAGGCTCCTAAGTGGTGCAACCATCAAAGCATTGTCCCTTTTATTGGAATATTAAGAGTATGATCGCCAGTGATCCATGACTGAGAATTCAAGAGGGCACAATTGGTCTTGCTTTTTTGAGTAGGCATAATGGTCCTCCCTCACCCCCATTACTTCATGGCATGATGCTAGCCAACATAGGTGTCATCTAACATGAAATGTGAATATTTAGGTAAAACTATTAGATAAATATATCTAGATGTGGATGAGTTGGGGTTGCTTCCATAAAAATATTGCTGCTCTACATGAGGCAAGAAGCATAAGAGTGAGAGCTGTGGGGTGCTGCTAGTCCCTCTCTCAGCTGCTGTAAGACTGTACTCTGCCCCGGTGGCTAGGCCGGTGGAGATGAGGGGACACGGGGCAGGCAGAGGGCCAGAGAGCCTGGTCTATGATTGATGGAGTGGGGCCTGGTCCATAAAGGCTTGCCGAGAGTGCAGGGAGATAATCAAAATAAGGGCGTCTGCAGGCTAATCCACCCCCCCTCAGTATACACACACATCCAGAGATGAGCTTGCTGCTGCCTCTGAATCATGATGCGCTTGATGATGAAATTCTGAAGGTTGGCTGTAACAGGAGGCAACCTTACAGGGGTCATGACCTCTGCTGTAGTGTGTTTTGTTTTCACCCTACTGCTACCACTAGCCCTGAATTCACCTCCATGCATTTTCTGTTCAGTGGGTGGAGCGTGCGGAGTGTGTGTGTGTGTGCGGTGGTTTGTGTTACGCCACTGTTTATCTGCTCCTGACCTCTAGCCGGCAATTCTGCACTTGATAAGAGAAGGGCTGGTCTCATGATGTACGCGGCGGCTGATATCAGCGCTGTATCCTTGTGAAATTGATTACCCAGCCCAAGGAAGTGCGCAGAATATAATAAATACAGACGATGCGAAAGGCACACGCGGTGGTGGCAGCTGATGGGCGACACCGCCTCGCCAATTACCCGCTGCCCACTTAAAGCAGGGGTCGCAGAGGGCAGTGGAGGGAGAAAGGAGTTATGGTTATTCCTTATTCGCTCCTGAAGTGCAAGGGCAGATTGGGTTTGGATACCTGCTGGGCTGTGTGTGTTTGTACATGTGCAGACAAACATATGCTGAGAGAAACCGTGAAACCTCATATGTCTCTGTTCTGTTATGATGCTCATGCTGTTAATGGGGAGGGGGCACTTGGAAATGTCTAGGTGTCTAGTTGCCATGTGTGTGCAACAGATTACACAGGATACATATCCCCTATTTTTATTTTTCTTCAGCCAATTTGTAATAGGTGCAGTATCTGCCTTAATATTTTATTTTGTACTGATAATGGTAAATGATGCAGTCAATGTGTAAATGGGTTATTACCATGCTACATGTTTAAAAATAATCAATATTAAAACTGCACTATGCAAGATTTGGGGTTTTGGTGACCTCTCTGGTGAAAATGTATAATTGCAGGCAACATCCAAGCAGATGAATCTGATGTTTGTGATTGAGTTAAAAGAGTATTCAAAGAGAGCTCAGTAACAGAACTCGGTCGTATCTTCAAAGATGGAAGTGAATTATCTACTATTGTCATCATATCTTCATCAGTATAACAGTGATTTTGCATTAGTGACCTAAGCATAGAGCCAGACCTTTTTGAACCTGTGCATGTAATGTTAATGAATTAAGATATATTATGGGGTCTGCAAAACTCCCACAAAATCCGACTCCACAGTTTTAATGTTACAGCGTGACAAACAGCAGTGGGTAAATGTTGGCTTTTTTTTTAACCTCTGTTAATGTCCCTAGTCATATTAAGCATAATATTCCATTAAAAAGATCCTTGTTTTCCTGTAATCTTTAACCAATGTGTAGTGACTTTGGCCTGCTTCCAAAATGTCATCTGAGTTTTGATTACCTCACCATGCACCAGTGGGCAGGCAAAAATATTAGCAAACAATATCAATGTCATCTCCCCCTCTGACTACTGCCACCTGTCATCAAGCAAAAACGCTCAGTTAGCGCAGAAAGTCTCCCTGAAGCCATGTTTCAGTCGGAAATACTCAAAAGTTTGGAATCACTTGCCATATTCATTTTTTGCTATTTTATATACAATGACGTACTGTATCCTATATAAAATTGAATGCAATTCAATTTGTATGTATTGTGTAAAATCTTATATACAACCCCAATTCCAATGAAGTTGGAACATAAATAAAAACAGAATAAGATGATTTGCAAATCTTTTTCAACCTATATTCAATTGAATACACTACAAAGGCAAGATATTTAATGTTCATACGGATAAACTTTATTGTTTTTTGCAAATATTCGTTCATTTTGAATTGGATGCCTGCAACATGTTCCAAAGAAGTGCCCCAAGCACAGCCTGAAACACCACATTTTATTAGGGCCCTTGGGGCTCAGGATGGGAAGCAGATCTCTAATCTACAGATTAGATTTCCACATTTCCCAACTTTCTGATTTCGGCAATGGGAACCAGAGGTCTGAAGAGTTTAATGCCTCCCTTACAGAAAGATATTACATGAAATGGTCATGAATCCACATGATGGATTTAAAAATGAGTATTTTTAGATTCAACACTATTTTACCATCATCACCATTAAATATAAAATACACATCTATGTTTATTGGTCATTTTAAATCATTTAGTACATAAAATGGCTGTATTTGTATTGTAGATATTGCAACCCCTGGTTCCTATCACCATCACTATTAACTGTATTATCACTGTAAGTTTCACTAGAACAGAGCATTTCACATTAAATACTAATATACAACCAGGCTTGTAGGAAGGAAGCATTTTTTTCATAGCAGCATCTGACAATTTACAGCAGACTCCACCAGGCTACTCACTATCTGCATTTAACTGCATATCAGTACATTTCCATAGCAGTTAATAGATGTCCTTACTAACACATAAATCAGTATCACTTCTTCCTAGTATTTTGTACTTGTGTAAATCACTTATATTTGGCATAGCCAGCCCAGATCACACAAATCCTGCATTATCAACTCTTTGACGCAGATGGCTGCTTTCAGTCCTGCT